>NW_016805205.1:57273-99335 GCF_001698545.2 Rhinopithecus bieti | reverse complement strand
ATATTGACAGTCATCAAACTGTTTTAAAAATCTTACAGAAAAGTTTTTGTAGTGTTTATATTTAAATATTATTATAAAAAGAGGGCTTAAATAATATTTTAAGTAATATGTATGTGACAGTAAACCTGAAATAATATTAAATGGCAGAATTTGTGCACTTCTGCCTTGAGTAAAATTTAAAAAGAGAAAATCAAATGCTTTAGCGAGCCCCAGGCACAGCTATTCATGCATTTGACTCTGCTGAGATACCTGAAATAATGACATGCCTTTCCTAAGATATATTACAATTCACTTTCCTGTATGTTGATTTGTGGCTAATAGATGTCTTCCACTGTCACAATGCCTGATGTGTATGTGTTTATTTACAAATTTATTATCTTTTGGTCCCCACAGCTCAGTGTGACATAGGTAGATCAATGGGATTTTTTATGGTTGCTTTCATTTCTCTAATGAAAGAATTAATGCTCTTGAGATTGTGTGATTTGTGCAAGGTTATAAAGTAAGAACTGGAATCCTAGTTACAATATTTTATCTCCTAATTTAGTGTTCTTTCTATTTCATTCTATATTGAAAGTGTCTCAGAAAAATTAAAGATTCAGGATTTTTTTTCACATTTATAATACTTATAAGTATTCTGTTTTGACTTGGAAAGGAAAATAAATTTGGTCTTTCTCATATATGCAGTTGGCTCTTTGTGTCCATGGGTTCTGCATCCATGATTTCATCTAACCACAGATAGAAAATATTTGAAAAAAAAAATGTGCCTGTGATGAACCATGTACAGACTTTTTTCTTATCATTATTCCCTAAATAAAACATTTTAACAGCTATTTATAAAGCATTTACAATGTATTAGGTATTATAAATAATCCAGAGATGACTTAAAGTATGTGTGAGAATGTGTGTGTGATATAGGTATTAATAGATGTTATATTAATATAACATTAATTATATTTATATATATTAGATTATGAATATAACATTTATATATAACATTAATGTAACATTGTATATGAGGGGTGTGAACATTTGTGAATTGTGTTGGGCGGGGGAGGGGTCAAACAAACACTGCACAAATACTGAGAGGTGATCATATTTCCAAAATAAGTTACTATGAAGCTAGATTGTGAGAAGGAGGATAGTATGAACTAGAGAAGGAAGGGATATTTTTCCCCAAAGGAAACATGAGCCCATTTGATAGGCCTGATTTATAAAAACTTCTTTTAAAATGTTTAAGCTCACACAAATTTGTATCTTGCTGTTGCTGGAGTTCATATGTTAATTAATTAATTTATATTTAATTTTTTAACATATTGAAAGGAATATTGTAAAGGAGATCAGTTATGTGTCAGCCGTGTGAAGGACATGTGGAAATGTAAATTTTTGATTGTATTATTTTAAAAGTGTGTATTACAGTACAGGTTATTCTGAGTCTAAAGAATTACCTCACTCCATTTGTTCCGAAGTCCAGAAATGAAGACAACAGTGTTCCCAAGGTAAGATGTCCAGGCCAGTGGGCCACAGATTCACCTACTGGACTGGCTAATTATCCTTAACCATGACACAGGGTCACGGTCATATTCACAAGGGTGAACATCATTCAGCCAGATGAAAATGAGAAGGTCAATTTTTCTTTTTCTTTTTTCTTTTTTTCAGAAATCATTTTCATGGTGACCTTGCTGACTGAGGGAACAGATTGGCTGGTATAGGATTTAGCAGTACTAGATTTCAGGACAGCCTGTCTGAGACACTCAAGTACACTGGACTAGCTCAGTTCTCAGACTTCTAGTGTTATCATAGCCACAGTGGCTGTCCTTCACAGTTTTTCCATAAGTGCTTGACAGGAATGCTTATTTCCATTGCCACACAGCAAAACATTTGCGTATTAATCAAGTGTTTTATATTTTTAACTTTTGAATAAATACAATATGGAAATCAACTTTCTGGAAAAAGTTACACAAGTTCTCAAGGCCTAGACTCAGTGAACAAGTGACTGTAAATAAGGAGTCTTTACCTGGAGCTACTTGTGCTTCTTTCTCATGATTTACTCCAGCATTTTGTGGGCTCAAAATCCAGTGTGCCACAAAAGCTACATTTGTCTTTCTGCATAGAATAAGATTTGCAGAGAAAGAAGGATTTTAAAAAGGTACTATATGGCTGGCAGTTTCAAAAAGAAGAAAATACAGAGGAACTACAAATCCAGATCCAGATGTTCTTTTTCTGTTTTTTTGTTGTTGTTTTGTGTGTTTTTTTTTCAAACTTGTCATTTTCTTTCCACAGTTCAAATTTTATTTTTATTCTAATGGTTCTAATGATATTCTATATTCAATCCTGCTGTTGTAATTGTTCAGAGAATACCTATGTCATGCTCTATCAATGGTAACTCATCAAGTTCGTAGAAAGGCCATACTACACTAAGTGCTAGAAGAAACAACTGCTTTATTCAAGACACTCTACAATACAAACTTGCCTATGGTTACTTCTCTCTCTTCTCCCTGACATGAAGATTTTGTTCTTTTAAAATTGTTTTCCCAAGCATTTCATTCATGCATACTCCAAGATCCCTTTTCTTATTCATTAATTCAAAAAATATGAATAAAGTACTTAAAATATGCAAACCAATGAATAAAACACAGGAGAAAAAAATTCTACCCACATGAAGGTGGTATTCTAGCGTGTCTGAAAAGAAACCAGGGGGAGATAGAAAATAAAATTAAGAAAATTAATACATTCTATAATACTTCAGTAGCAGAGACTGCTACAGGGGATCTTAGAGCAGGGTAAGGGTACAGAGTGCTGCGATGGGAAGAATTCACAATTTTAAAGGGTGAGTCAGGGTACACCCCACCGAGAATGTGCCACTTTGGACCAATACTTGAAGAAAGTGAATTCTATAAGACATCCCTAGTGGATTCATCTTCTGCCAGGTCACACATGTTACCTTATTCCCAGAATTATCTCAGGATTGCAAACTGTTTATAAACAGAATCTCTATAACCTCAGCACCTAGTATAATGCCCTGCTGAAAATAGTTGCAAATGTTTATTTACAACTTTAATAAATTACTTGGGCAAATATTTCTTTATATATTTTCAAATATATTTAGAGTTCAATTCCTTAGCACAAACTAAAGTGAGATAGTGAACATACATTTATAAACATTTTCAGTCCCCAAGACTTTTACCTGCTATCTGCCAAGAATTCTTAACAATCGCTTAGGCAACATTTAATTAACTAGGACTTTATAAAAGGAATTCTAATTTTCTAGAGTTTACTTATAAAGCACAATGAAGTGGTTTAGAATAATAATTTTAGAATTTTTGACAGTAGTCCAAATGTTCAAACTATGTAAATAGAAATTTGAAGTCCACTTGTTTTTATTTATTTTAAATATTTGATATCTCAGCCTCACATATATGGTGACTGCCATAATTTTAATTAAAATATACCATTTTTCATTCATGCCAGATGTATATACTCCTAAATTCTGTTGGATTTAGTGCATACCTTTGTTCAAAAAACCAATAGTTTATTTTCTGGACAGTTTTTTTGCAGAAAAATTGAGCAGATAGTACATAATTTCTGTATACCTCTCCCCACCGTCTGTTCACAGTTTTTCTATTTTTTAACATCTTGCATTGGTGTGATATGTATGTTATAATTGATGAAGCAATATTAATACATTACTATTAACTAAAGTCCAGAAGTTACATTAGGGTTCATTTTTGTGTTGTACAATTGTATGTAATATCATGCATTCAGTATTACAGTATCATACAGAAGAATTTGCCTCCCTGAAAATCCCGTTATTCTGCTCCATCTTTTCATCTGTCTTTCCCTCCCTCTAAATCACTGGGCAACTATTGATCTTTTTACTGTCTTTATAGTTTACCTTTTCCAAAATGTCATAATTTGAATCATAGAATGTGTAGCTTTTTCAAACTGGCTTCTTTCACTTATTATCAGGCATTTAAGATTCCCACATGTCTTTCTATGACTTGATTGCTAACCTCTTTTGATGGCTGAATATTATTCCATTATGTGTATATACCACAGTTTACCTATTCGCCTGTTGAGGATATTTTGGTTGCTTCCAGTTTTTGGCAATTATGACTAAAGCTGTTATAAACCTTCATGTGGGGATTTTCATGTAGATATGTTTTCAACCTATCTGGTTAAATACCTAGTAGCACAATTGCTGGATAATACGATAAGATAATGCTTAATTTTGTAATAAACTACCAGACTGTCTTTCAAAGTGACTGTACTGCTTTACATTCCCACCAGCAGTGAATGAGAGTTCCCGCTGCTCTGCATCCGTGCTAGCACTTGGATTAGTCAGGATTTTGTATCTTAGCCATTCTAATAGGTGAGTAATGGAACTTTGTTGTTGTTGTTGTTGTTTAATTTGTAGTTCATCAAGGCATATTATGCCGAGCATGTTTTTGTATGTCAATTTGCCACCTTTTGTTCATGAAGTCTGTTTAGATATTTTGCCCATTTTTGTTTATTTTATTATTATGTTTTAATAATTCTTTATGTATTTTGAATAACAGTCTTTTTTTCTGATATGAGTTTTCTAAATATTTTCTTGAGGTCTGTGGCTTGACTTTTCACCTCTAGCAATGTATTTGCACAGCAGAACTCTTTAATCTTAGTGAAGTCCAACTTAATCTTTTTTATGGACTCTACTTTTAGTGTTATATCTAAAAATTCATCAGCAAACTCAAGGGCACCTAGATTTTTTTATGTTATCTTTTAGAAGATTTTGGTTGCATTTTACATTTAGGTATACAATCCATTTTGAGTTAATTTCTGTTTAAAATATAAGCTGTATGTCTAGATTCATTTTCTTTTTTTTTTGCATGTGGATGTCCAGTTGTTCCAGCACACTTACCATTACTACCCAGCAATTTAACCTTTAGGTATCTAATCAAGAGAAATGAAAATATACAAAAGTTACACAAAGGCTTAAACATGAATGCTTACAGAATTAGTCATGTTATACAAAAACTAAGGATATACATCTATCAACCAGTAAATGGAGAACAAAATATTACGAGAGAAACTTTGAGGAGTGATGGAACTGTTATAAAACTGGATTGGGTGATGAATACATAACTACAAATCTACAAAAACTGATTTATATGTATACATGAGATAGATAAAATTAGTAACACACGAATTAGACCTCAATAATGCTACCAGTAATATACTATCCAAGAATACACAGGAAGTAAATCTCCCTAAATTTTTTATTCAGTGGTGACTAAATTTATTATAGTAATTTATCTGCAAATGGAGGGCAATGCAATCAGTGAGGAATGATAGAGAACTTGTTAAATACTGTTAGGTTCTGGTAAATTGTATTTCTCAACCTGATTAATGAGCATATGAGTGTTGATTTAAAAAATAAGTGTGTCTGTGTGTACTTCAAAATTTTATTTTAACATAAAATATTAAATTAATGTGTACTACATATAATTATGTATATACAAGCTGCTTTAAAAGCTCCAAGAATAAAATTGCTAACAATTCGTGAGATACAGGAGAATTGGGTTGAATCAACTGATATAAAAAAGACATGTATAACATATGACATTTTATCATGCAAGATGGATTCTCTAGTTTCTCCTTTCTTTGATTTACCATCTCACAAATGACTAAATATTTATGTCATTCAGTATCTGAAATCAGAACATAAAAAGTAATAAAGTTGTAGAATTTTGTTATGGCAGAATTTCCAACAGTGTGTTCTGCATGGCCCTAGTTTTATCAAACCTAAATTGATTAATTAAAAGTTAATAAAAGAAAGTTGAATTGATTATTTTCTCTAAGCCTTCTTAGAGTCTACACTCTACAATGTAGATCATGAACATAAAATGTACCATGGAGCAGCAAGTTTGATTCACAAACTTATTTATCTACTCACCCTCTTTTTGAAGAATATTTCACAGAACAAATGCTCTCAAAAGTATATACTGAGATACACTCTGTCTTATGAGTTCCCATTATCTGCACTCTGCAGGTTTTGAAAATTGAAACTGCACACATCTGTCCCTGTTAACTAAAACTTTAACAGAAAGATTAGTCTCTGTCTATCAATATTTTTTCCCCTTTAATGCCTATTCTCAATTTAATTTTTCTCATCAATAAGTTAGTAAATACATTCATTATTGGTTTCAAAATTTTACTTCTAGTTTGCCAAAATGCAGGTGTAACATCAAAGTTCATATTTACCATTACAGTTTTGGTACTGAGTAGCAATTTTAGTGATGGTTTGTTCTCCATGAAAAAAATTTTAAAAATGATGGTCAACTGGTTATCCTACTAGACTAGAGATTTCATTTGAACAATATCTCTAAGTACGAAAATAGCTACCCAGTGAAAACCTTATATTAGCTACAAATTAAAAACAAATTATCTGGCAAGTGTATCAACTCTTCCTTTCTGGTGGATATTTTATTAAATGGTCTGCATTCTCTCACATGCTGTGATTATCCACCAGTCCAAATATACTTGATATGGTTTGGCTCTGTGTCCCCACCCAAATCTCATCTTGAATTGTAATCCCCAGGTGATGAGGGAGAGATGTGGTGGTAGGTGGTTGGATCATGGGGGAGGTTTTCCCCGTGCTGTTCTTATGATAGTGAGGGAGTTCTCACAAGATCAGATGGCTTTACCAATGGTAGTTTCCCCTAGACTTCTTTCTCTCTCTCTCTCTGTTTCTCACCTACCACCATGTAAGACATGACTGCTTCCCCTTCTGCCACAATTATAAGTTTCCTGAGACCTCTCCAGCTAGGAAGAGCTGTGAATCAATTAAACCACTTTCCTTTATAAATTACCCAGTCTCAGGTAGTATCTTTATGGCAGTGCGAAAACAGACTAATAATACAGTACTCATATGCACGTATGCACACACATCCAAACACATCTTTCTGCATTCAAAATATATCCCCAAAACAGGATTACTGTGTTTTTCACCTATAAGGGATCATTTGGCCTGGAATGTATTGAAATTTGTATCATAGATGTCATATTGGAAAGTATTTTTTTTTTGAGATGGAGTTTGGCTCTTGTTGCTCAGGCTGGAGTGCAATTGTGTGATCTCGGCTCACTGAAACCTCCACCTCCCAAGTTCAAGCAATTCTCCTGCCTCAGCCTACCAAGTAGCTGGGATTACAGGCATGTACCATCATGCCCAGCTAATTTTTGTATTTTGAGTAGAGATGGGGTTTCACCATGTTGGCCAGGCTGGTCTCGAATTCCTGACCTTAGGTGATCCGCCCATCTCGGCCTGCCAAAGTGCTGGGATTACAGGTGTGAGCCACTGCGCCCAGCCAGAAAGTCTTATAACCATATATATTACCATTATAAACATTAAAAAGGACTGACAACTAGAGCCACATCATTAACAATTCAAAACAGATACTTTGGAAATAACTTTTTGCATTTGTGGTGTTCAACTTAATGCAACACAAAATTCTTGGTTACTTACTTTGAGAGACTTAAATATAATGTCTATGTCTGAGCCTTTGGTAAGTTCTTTACACAGTAAAGAGTAAGTACTCAATTGTGCTAATTCCACTCTTTGGCACATTGCCAGGTAAACTGCATGGGCTCCTTTTTATGGAGCAGCATGTTTTGAACTGGTTTCTGCAAAGCTTCTAATTGACTTTGATGCAAATTATGTTTCCTTTAATTTGAATCTCAACCAAATAGAAAATGTTATGTTACATTTGAATTTTGTTAGGTTGGATTCAGTTGTGATGGATTCTAAGATGGTTGATTGAAAAACTAAGTAATTCTCAAGGTGTCCATCAACGTATTTTTGGTTTAACATATTCAGATTTGATGAACCTTAACATGTTTATGGATGTGTTTCAATTCTTCTGACTTTCATATATTATATTCCACAAAAACATAAGAAAAAAAGCACAACATACCCTCAAAGAATATAAAATGCCTAACTGACATTCTTAAACATAATTAAATCTGTATTTATTTCCAAAATTTAAATTTTAATATTGTAGGAATCTAATAACTAGTAGACTTTTAGATGATGAGTATATTAGTATGCTATAATTCTTGAGGCGTGCGGTAAAAATTCAACTTAATTTCGCAATTCTACTCCTAAATAGGTACCCAAGAAAAAGGAAAACAAATGTCCACACAAAAACTTGTACCTCAATGTTCATAGCAGCATTATTCATCATAGCCCCAAAGTGGAAACAAGCCAAATGTCCTTTGGCTAATTAATGAATGAAAAATGTAGTATATCCATACAATGGATTATTGTTCATCAACACACTACAACATGGATAAACTCTGAAAGCATTGTGCTAATTGAAAACAGCCAAGCACAAGAGACTGTATATTAAATGATTATATGAACTCACCAGAATGGGCAATGCAAAAATCCATAGAGACAGAAAGTAGATCAACAACTGCCTGGGGCTGGTGGAGAGAGGATGGTTTGAGTTTGTGGGGCAGGCTAAAGGGTGTGGGTGTTTCTTTCTGAGATAATAAGGTTCCAAAATCGGGTTGTGATGATAATTATACAACTATATATTCTAAAAACCATTTAAGTGTATACTTTAAATAAGTGAGTTGTAAGGTATGTGAGTTACATCTCAATAAAAATATTAGAAAATAAGAATTGTCTGTACTATTCCAGACCTTAGATACAAGTAGAAAGTTCCTTATTTCATGTCACAGGGCCATTTAAATTTAATATAAAATATGACAAAAAATGAATTAAAAACATAAAACAGTTAAGGATGATGTTATTTAGCATGATGGAAGAAAAGAATTGTAAATTAATATAAGCAAGTAAAATCTAGCTTTGTATAAAAATAATTATACCTTGCAACACAGCAGTGAATTCAAGATGGAACACAGTCAGAAATTCTATTATCCCAACCCATTATGTCATAAAATTAAAGGGATAAGATTATATGAACATAGCAGCAGATGGTGAGAAAATTCAATAAAATACAATAATATATTTAAGTGGCATCAAATTAGAAAGAAAATAGCTAATTATAATAATTGTTGGCCAAAAAACAATGGAAAATGGTTTCTGATATGGTGAACAGTAGAATCAACTAAGGACAAGAATTTCACAGAAATGTTAACTAATACATTTATTAACTAGAATTTTATGTGATGTTTTGGGAAAAGCAACATAAATATAAAATGAAATGACTGATATTAACATTAGAAAAGAAGAAACAAACAATCTATTTTTGAAGATGATACTGTTCCGTACTTACAGAAACGCTCTCACGGAAGACCAAAAGCTATTCTTTTCTTTGCTATCCTGCTTCAGATGTGTAACACTTTTGAATCTAGTTTGTGATGTCTTTCATCAAGTTTGGAAAATTCCCAGCCATTACCAATTCAAATAACATAATTTATTCAAATATTGTTTCTTTTTTTTCTGTCTTTTGAAATTCCAATTATATCTTCTATCCCATATATCTCTAACATGATTTCTTTATCTTAATCCTTTATTACCATCTGGGTTTCAAATTTTGTTCTGCTCTGTATTACAGTTTACTTCCCATACATCATTTTTAGCTCTTTCTCATCTGTTAGCACATAATTTGGGTCCTTAACTACACTTAAAAAATTAGTTCTTTGCTCAGAGGCAATGTTCTATAAAAAACCATAATGGTATTGTCAAATTACCAACAAACAATACACTGTATCTTGAACTCAGCAAATTCTTTAAGACAAATGTAACGTTGCAATAAAAAAGGAATCTGAGAAATAGCAACATACTTCCCAATCACTACCCTGAACTCCCTGTATGTAATCTGGTTTATTTATCTGATAGAACTTGTCATCATTTAAAACATATTTTCTATTTATTTACTTATTATATCTCCCTCACAACAATGCAAGCACCTCAAAGGCAGTATTTTGTTTGTTTTGAACATCACAATAGCTTCATCACTGAGAATATCCTGGCACTCAATAAATACTTTTAGATAGACATTTGTTTATGTAAATTTTCCGCATTTTAATCTTATTTTCTAAGAGGAAGGTGGCTAAACAGACATTTTAGAATATTAACATGAAAGTAAAAGCATTTGTGCATAATATTCATGACTATAAAGTATGTCACACACAAAACTTTAAAACTTAACAGAACGTTTAGTTGAAACTGAACGATGTTGAGCTTTCCTTTCTTTGCTTAAATGCCAGTGGAATTACTGAGGCACATGTCAAAAATTTATTCTTTTTTTATGGAATTCATCTAATCTAAACTCAATTTCACTGTTGAGTCAAAGTTCGAATAAGAAACAGTAACGAAGTTGTTGATATATAAACTTCTGTGAACATTATTTTTTGGCTGAATCTGTTTCACTTTATCAACTCTGTCATCCCTATTTCTGTTTCTCTCAAATTTACAGGATATAAACAGAAAGAAACTTCACTCTGAAAGAACAGAAACTGAAAAGGTCTGCGACAAAGCTTGAGGACAGATTTGTGACTTTCATTTCCAGGAACCCGAGGAGCAAGAGAACCACAAAAAAATACTTTCCTTCAAAATTCTTTTACTTATCAGTGGATATAGTTGTCACACTTATCAAGGCAAAGTTCTATAGACACAGACTTCCTGAATCTCATTGCAAGGTTAACTTTATAGATCACCTAACTCTAATCCATTAAAATGGACTTTGCTAATTCCTGCAGTATTATAAACCCTGCAAAAATCGCTGTCTCCAAAGTGATATTCTCATGTGGAAAGGATCATGCCCATAACATTAGACTGAGACATTAGTTTCAAACAACTCACAAAATAAATAAATGTGAGTAGAGGCAACTACCTAGACATTGACTGAAGCAAAATTATTTTTCAGTTCTCTGTATATTAGGAAAAGTTGACTTTTGATATATGTAGTCTGGAGTGTCTTCGTGTAAGAAAACTTGTTGTAATGAAAGAAAAAGAAATCCCTGTTTTAGAAAGGATTCCTTCTCCTTTTTCATGTTAAAAGTGCCTGGTATGCCCAGAGGTAAATCAAGTGTCTTGGGGAAAATGAATGCACTGTAGACATTAAACCCACTATAATTAAAGATAAAGAGGAGATTTTGCTATAACATTTTCAAAATGTGATTTTAATGCTAAGAAAGAGAAATTTTAAATTGAAACCAATGAGAATGAATCAATTTTGTCTTCTTTGAACTGCTGCTTCCTAAACACTTCCTAAACACTAAAGAAAGATTTTAAAAGGAGTTGGCATGGCCAGTCAGTCAATGATCTCACCAATCCTGGTGCAGGCACATTTCTACTGGAAGATGTGAATATCTGAGTTGGACTGCTAGGAGGTGCTGTTCTTTTATAGGAGACTGCCTAAGAGAACCGTGTGAATCTTACACAGAAATTGCAATGTATTTTCATAGAAAAAGAAACTACATTTTCTCAGTCTCCAAAGTTTCCTATGTTGAATTATATAATGTGAATCAAAATCCTACATTAGTCAGAACAGCTCTAAATTTTGAAATTATTTTTGCTTCTCCTGTCATTCAAGATACATTTCATTATCTTCCACATTTTGCTGTATTCCACATCTTTTCCTCTACTTATATGCCTTTCTTAGTATTTTCTTCTTATTTTTGCTTTCATTTTTTAGTATGTGTTATCACTTGTCAAATCACAGTTTTCCAATTTCTTAGAGGTCTAATTTGCATCAGAATGCTTATAGCTAATTTTCACCCAATTTTCCCCCATTGTTTCTGTTCCTCTGAATTCTCCAACTGCATCAAACTGAACTCTCCGTCTTTCCAACTCCAACATGATAAAAACACTCCACTGGGGATTTTGTCTTTCTTTTCAAGCCACCATGCAAACCTCTGCAGGCTGCCTGTCATCTGCATGTGTTAGAACTGCACAAACCTGGTCTTTGAGATTTACACAATATGTAGCTTATACATTTTGTTGAAAAATAATTTGCCCCCTTGTCTTTGTCGTGGCACCATTACCCATCCATTTGCTTCAACCAGATTCACTCCTTCTTCCTGCTGAATAATTCCTATGTCTCTATCTTCTTTCCAGAGTTGCTCAGGTCTCATCTCTTCTTATTTGGATATAAATTATCTTTTCCTTTGTATTTCTCTCTTTTTAAATTTTCAGACTGACTTCAGGGTGATATTCCTAATACTCTAGTTTTATTACATTATTCCTCTATATAAAAATATGTTACAGAAATCTTTATATTTATAGCAAGTTTGTCAATGTAACCATCACATGCAAGCTACCTTAATGTCTGCTGCCTGACCAATTCCTGCCTTAGTTACTCCATTTATAATTTTCTAACAACACAGAACTACTTAAATATCAGGAAATACATTAACTCCCCATGTCTTCTTGCCTTTTATCTTCTAACTGCCTGGAATGCTCTGCCCTCGACTATAGCCTCATTTTGAACTTCTACTCATCTTTTCAATCCTATCTCAAATAATATTTTCTCAGTGAAGTCTTTCCTTGGGCTTCTGGAAGAATTTATGCACCTCTTTAAGCTGCTTCTGCAAGTTAGAGTTAATGGAGAGCCAGTGGCAAACACAACTTAAACTTATTTTAAGTACAATTTTAAAGTATAATATAGCAAACATTCTGTTCTAAAAATGACAACTTCCCATCAGGAAATTTCCTGTTGGTAAATACATGTTTATGACAATCCTAAAGGGCATTAACAATAGGAATCTTATTTTCCTCTAATTATCCAGTTATCTGGTAAATCTGTCAGACTGTCTGTCTCAAAATAGGGACAAAATATTCACAAGTTTGTGTTACCATTCAAACAAATTTTCAGTGTAGGTGTAACTGCTTGTTTACTTTTGATTTAAAATAAATCTAAAAACTAGATTAGAATTCCAGTGCATTACTGGTATTTTAATCAATACCATTATCTACACCTCTTAAATGAAAATTCATATACAAGAAACATGGTGTGTACTAATAAACCATTTTATACAAATAATTCAAATTCATGTTTGTTAGCGCGTAGTTTCAAAGATCTGAAAATCTTTCAATAGACATAAAGAGACAAAAAGGAAATATGAGTTTCAGAGAGAAGGTAGTAAATCTGTTAATGAGAAGTGGAGAAAGGCTGAGGAAAAACAAGCTCTCTTATCCCTAGTCCCTGAAATGGTGAAGTCCAAGGTGAGTCACTGATGTTCTAGGTTGATGGTACAAATATCTATAGCACAGCTTTGTTGCTCTCACTTCTTCCTTCACACCCTACTGCCCTAAACACACACACGTATTCCTAAATAGCATTTTATTAAAAATTATACTACTGATTGCATTACCAGTTGGATGTAATAGAAAAACACTGAACTATTTATCAAGATACATGAATTCTAGTCCCAGATCTGCTATTGACCAGTTTTGTGACTTTGAGTTCATTATACCTAATTGCTTTGGTTTTCTTCACCTCCCAAATGAAGATGAAGTTTGTCTTTCTCCACAGAATGGCTGTGGGGAACAAATAATACTATGGCTCCAGATTATTTTGTAAATGCCAAAGTCTTGCACAAATATAGGAACTTACTTATGTGCCAGGTTAGTTCTCACCATCGTCTCAATGTTTCCTCTTCCTGTGTTCTTTTTGTTAGATTCATGGAGTCACTCTCCTTCCATGACCTGCGGGCTGAAAACACGAGTCATTGTTTTTCCCCCTTCTTTTCCCCTTCATCAATTCAGCCATCACTCCCCTCAATTAGGCCTCCATAGTGTGTACCAAATTGTTCCCCTCTAGCTTCCTTTCTGCTCCCTGAGCCAAAGCATTTGCAGGACTCATTATTCCCCTGACAGCCTGCTAGTTTCTCTTCTAATTCATTGCCAAAAGTGCTGGAATTGTTTCCTATAAATACAGATTTCTAGCTGACAACATACACACTCCTCAGACTGGCATTCAAAGCCCTCCCACACTTTTCACCATTACTAACCGTTCCTGTCCTATGTGTGTGTTTGAGTGGGTGGGGGGAAGTTGAAGTGACCAATATCTCATCTTCCATCAATCAAAGCCCTCCCACACTTTCATCACTGCTAGCCATTCCCGTCGATGTATGTGTTTGGGTTGGATGGGGGGAGTTGAAGTGGCCCATCTCTCACCTTCCATCAATCATGCCAGCTGCAGTGCAACATTAAGCATTAACACAGACTATTCCATCGTTGTGGGATGCCTGTGCTCTTCTTCCACTTCTGAATCCCCTACCATCTTAAGTCCTATTTCAAATCCAAGCTTTCTTCCAGCTCTCTAGTCATAACAGATCTCCCCATCCCTCTTCCTCCCTTGTAGTAACTATATTCATTATCCACTGGTATGTAAATAAGTACTACAAGACTCAGCAGCTTAAAATAGGAAACATTTATTATCTAATGCTTTTTCCAAGGAGCAGCTTAGGTATTTACCTCTAGCTCAAGATTTTTTCCAAGGATGCAAATGGTTGTGGTCATTTCAAGACTTAGCTGGGGTTGAAGATGCTGCTTCCAATTTCACCCACATGGCTGTTGGCATGAGGCTTCTCTACCTCCCTACATAACCATCTCCTGGGGGCTGGTTGTGACGTAGCTTCTCTTGAGCAAGTGATCCATGGGAAAGGTACAACAAGCACTCAATATACCAGCCAATAATCTTAGAAGTGGCATATCATCACTTTCTCCATGAGGTATTGGTCACATAGACCAACCTTAGTGTAATGGGGAGGGGAGGCTGTACAAGGTGTGAGTATCAGAGGCATGGATCTTTGTGAAGTTGAAGGCTGGCCAGCACATTCCTCTAGCGCATTATTTTGTGGTTACTATAGTACTTACCATTATACCACTGCTCCAGAGTTACACCACTCCTCCAGAGTGGTAAAACTTCTACTAGACACCAAACAATCTGACTTTACTTGCTACACTCTTACATCATCAGGAAAAATGATTCATGCAAAGTAGATGCCCATGAAATGTTATTTTACATAAGTACATTTCTACCATGTTCAAGGTTCTGAGTTATTTATAGCCTTGTGTTAAGAAAGCTCAGGTCCTGAGTGTGATTTTCTCTGAGGGTTAGTGAGTCTTATGCAGAAACTGTATATATTACTTGTGCTTTAAACTTAGGAACTCATATTTCAAACACATTTCACTGCTAACAAAGTTGGTTGTAAAAGAGATTTGAAGGGCATTAATTAGGTTCCATCACCACTGCTAAAAATTAATTAGGAATGTGTGTTCTACCAACCTACTGACAGTGATCAAATATGTACACTTGATTTTATAAGAAGAATAAGAGTGCATGGCAGAAAAACACTGGGTTTCCAAGAACTTATATTCCAAGATAAATTAACTTTTTTACATTAAACCAGTTTACATGTTGCCTCTTATCCTCATCGTCAAAAAACAAGTTTATCCAACTCTAAAACTGAGATAAAAATTATTTGTTAATAACTGGAATTTTGAATGAAGATGAGAATAGAAAATGCATGTGAAAATGTATATCAACTTGTAAGAAAGACTCAATAACCTTGTACTCGTCACTTGATACTTTATACATTGAGGAATGTTGCTTCCCAATTTTTGCCATCTGTACTTCTATCTTTCACCATTAGACCACAAAATTGACCCTATGACATCCTGTTTTCACAGGTATCAGATATTCCAATTAGGATTTGTATCTCACTAGCAACCTAGAGGTTAGGACAATGAAAGGAGGGCTACTTTCATGAGGCAAATAGGTGCTTCTTCTTTTATCTAAGAAAACTCTTGGACACATTAGGGCAATCTAGGATAATTTTAAAATTACAATTCCAAACTCCCAAAGACATCTTTAGAATACAATTTAATAAATACAATTGCAAGCTCCCCAAAGACCAATTAAATCAGAATTTCTAGAAGCAGGACCTTAGCATCTTCATTTTTAAAAGGTCCACAGTAAATTCTGATATTCATTTATTATTGAGAATCACTGGGGGAAAAGCTGTGGGATTGCAAGAAAAAACTTCCAGAAAGCAAGCGAAAAAATGTAATTTCATCTTATGCTCAGCAAGTCATAGATTTAGAATTTTCCTAAGCTCAAACGGAAAACTAGATTGAATGTACCTCACTGGTCTTTGAATGTGCAAATAAAGTATCTTCTTTTTAAATAGTAAATCCAAAGGCATAATATTCTTTTGAACATGCTTTAATGTAAATGTTTTCATATTTAAAATATACATAATTACAAATATATGACTCATTTTCTACTTTATCTTATGTATTGCATATTTTCCAATAAGAGAAGGCCTATTCTCTGGAATGAATTAGTAAAATAAATAGCAGGTCTTAAATTTGAATTCGTGTACCTAGATTGATAGCTCAATATTTTCTCATTAAATTGCAATAGTAAGTATATCAGCTTGTAATATAATATTTGTAATATGACATAGTTGTGCTTGTGCACACACCCATGTGTTTAGTTTGTAGGGATAGCAACACTGTCTTCCTACAGATACCTGTACTGTTAACTCGGAAAATGTCTGGGATCCAGTGAGTCCTCCTATAATTAATCATTTCAAGGACTTGCCATTAGACTAAGTTAACTCCTCATTGAATCCTCTCAGCTCAGAACAACCAATTTTGAATGTATGTCTTTTGAAAAATCAAATTTACTATGTATTGGTTGAAAGAAGGAAAGAAAAGATTACCTGTAAGCTTATTTAAGCATTTGTTTTAGTATCTGTGAAAACCTAACCCTTTTTTTTTTTGCTTTTCATCTTCTGTCAATTATAGTAATATATAATTGACAGTAAAATAGAAATAAAACAAATAAAAAAGATACTTCAAAGTTGAATACAGTTTGAGAAAACATGGCCTTTCTAGAAAGGATGACCTTAATGTCAAATGGCAAGCCTTTGACTCTATATAAATTGCTCTATTCATTAAAATGTTAAAGCTCAGCACATAAAGATGAAAGCCAAGTTTCTTTTCATTACCAATACCCTCCTGTTGAGTATTTGGAAACTTATATTTCCATCAATGCATTTGATCTTTTCAAATTAAATTACTCACTTTGAGTGAGCTAGATGAAAAATGAGTTATATTAAAATTAATGGCTTTCCTCACCTTTCAAATGTGAACGGCAATAATTTCTTCTAGTTTTATTTTCTGTTTTACCATGCAAAAAGATTCTTTGGAACATATTGTAAATAGAAAAAATGCATATTATTGAATAGATATTTGCATGCCCCATGGCTCTGGGAAGTCTCCCTGGAAGTCTGTGTCCCCTCAGTTCTGGCTAAAAGGAACTGCTCCATCTCAGTGTCTATACCTAGCAGGGCAGATGGCCCTCAGCAAATGTTTGTTACATTAAAACTTGAGATATAAGAATTAGATGATAAAGTTTTTCACTGTCTTCAAACTATAAAATTACATGAAGTGGTTACACAATACTACATATTAAATTCCAGCCTCTACCTAGCAGGAGTTGGTTGCCTAAAATTGTCAGTTGGTCAAGACACAACACTGTTGAGGGCAATCCTACCATATGTTCTGGCCAATGTATATTGACTTTTCTTTAAATATTTTTTCAGGGATTATTACAGTTGGTTTGATTATGTTACTGTGTTGACATAAAGTAATAATTAGTCTAAATTAATATAATGTATAGAAATATTATATTACTTTTGGAGATAAAACCTATGAGATAGACACAAATTCTGTCTCTACCAAAAAAATACACAAAAAGTTTGATATTATTCCTTTCAAACTCATGTTATAAACTGACAGTAAAGGCAGATTGGTTGACTTGCCTCCTACAGCATTTAAAATAAACCTGTTACAGACTACTACGTATTCTATTCAATTGACTCAGAAAGAAGAATGCGATGGTAGAGAAAGATTCAGTTATTCTCTTATTCAACTCAATTTACAACCGTATATTTCAAGGAGATACAATTTATTACATTTATTACTAGATAAATTCAGTGGTGATTAATGGGTTTATATAAATGGCAGAATATTCATTTTTACTATGGTTACAATTTGGTATTCTAGATGGATAAAACTCATTTAGATAGCAGTTTAAATTTATGTAATGCCCCAAAAGCATTCCAAATGCAATCATAATATGTTATTATTCTATTAGTAAGAATTCATTTGCAGATGATAGAAAACATTCTGGCTATCTTAAGCATGAAGTGATGTTTATAAAATTTTTAGAAGAATCATAGGGGCAGGTTTTAGGATGAATTTCAATAAAGGGTTTCCCGAACAACCCTGGGAGTTGGGCGACTCAGAGAATAATATAATCAGAGAGCTTGGTCATTAAGAAACTGCTGTCACATTTGTTGGCTTTGGGTTAAAACATTCTAGCTGAGATTTCAGAGTAAATTTGCAGCAGCCGGAACAATTGCCATCTACTAGATTAAGAAAACTGTTTTCTAACACATTGTGGTCTCCCTCCTACTTCAAGGGCCAAGCAAGGGCATAGTATCAGCAGAATGCTAAACACATACAAATCCTTTTTGTAAGTTGTTTTTTTTTTTTTTTTTTTTGAGACATGAGGTGTTAGTTTCACAGTCTCCAATACACAGAAAGGCAACCTGAAAAGATGTTGGAATACATGTATAGTGAATCAATCTAACGCATACACCACATTGAACTTTAAATTCATGTTATTAATAACGAACACATAAAACCATTCCAAAGTGATCATAAAATATCTAGTTTGATTAGAAAAACACAAACACATGATTTTATCTTTAATTGGGTAGGTTTTTTTGTTTGTATTATAACTGCATTATTAGAATAAACAATTCTAATACTTTTTAAACAAATGATGTCAGTATCTGTTGTATGAGCTGTATCATTATTAATTTCACATTATCAGTAGTAAGATATCACATAGGTACTGACAAAATTGTGGGCAAATTTTCCTACAATAATTTTATATTTTTCCCAGATAGACATCAATTTCTTTAAGTGACAGTTAGCTGTTTCATATGAGTCAATACAAATGGGACTCTTTAATATTTATTATTATTATTTTTATTGCAATTAAACTTTGATGATTTGGTAACAAGTTTCAAGGCGACATTTCTTGGCAAGAGCTCAAATAGTAAAAAAGTAATTATATTGTCATAATTTCTGAAGAAATTTGCATTTTGAAACAAACAATCTATCATTATGTAAATATTATGAGAACTTTCTCAATGCAAAAAATCCATTTGTATAGTAACTCAGGAAACAGTGAATGATCAGATGACATAGATTGTTGGATCTAAATCCCAAATTACCTCTTGTTAGAGTTTTGTGATGAAAATAAAAGTCAGCATGTCTATAATTTTGAATAGTTCTTAGCAGGTTAGGAGAATATATTATTTTTGCCTGATATTTTGTAAGTCACAGGTTTCTAAATATTCAGGTAAGATAACAAAACAGATATTGCATATATTCTTACATGGCCAAAATACAGGCTCAGATAAAAATATTTACAACTTACTGAAATGAACAGATTTCCAAGATTTTCAATATTTGCATTGCTAGCATAGCTAGTTTAATAGCACCAGGTGTAAGTAGTTCTCAGAGGTTTTGTGTGACATCAAGGAAAACACAAGTCAACAGTATAATAAGGTTAACCAATATGCTAAAGCAACCAACTGAACTAACATAAGTATAGTATTCAAGATAAAAGATATAATGCTTCTTGTTTATAATATGTTATTTAGTCAACTGTTGGAGAATGAATTGAGTTGTAAGTTCAGAGTACAATATCTTGGAAATGATATTAATAAATTGTAGTTTAGACTGAGGAAATTAAGTAGATGGTAAATGGTCTTCAAACCGTATCATATGCATACTGACTAAGCAAAAAAGAACAGATAAAATTCCAGTGTAATAGGTGTGTTAGTTTGTTTGGGCTGTTATAACAAAAATACCATAGACTGGGTGGTTTACAAGTCACAGAAATTTATTCTTCACAGTTTTGGAGGCTGGGAATTCTAAGATCAAGGCATTGGTAGATTTGGCACCTGGTGAAGGCCCCTTTCCTAGTTCATAAACAGTGTCTTCTTGCTGTGTTCTCACATGGTGGAAGGAGCAAACAAGCTCTCTAGGGCCTCTTTTATAAGGTCCCTAATAATATTTATGAGGATAGAGCCCTCATGACCTAATTACTCCCCGAAAGGCCCTGCCTCCTGATACCATCACCGTGGGGGTTAGGATTTTAACATAGGAATTTTGGAAAAACACAAACAATCACATCATAGCCATAGGCCAGGATTAAAATTTTTTAAAAAAACTTAAACATTCAATCAATATTAAGAGTGCCTTCTCAAAATTAGAATGTCCCTGATAATGGGAACTTTTAAAGTAATGAAATGCTAATCTTCACTAATATGCAAAAACCTTCAGAGTTATTAGATAAAGATAAGTTTTAAACAGCTACCCAAGATTGTGAGATTTCAGCTTTGATTGCCTGTGTAAAGACCTGTTTGCTCAGCATGAGACAGATAAAGCAGCTATCTTTTCAGCTGTCAAAAGTCTGCACCAGGCAGGTTACCAGAGAGATTTACCTCCAGTCAGAAATTAAAATAACATCCTTTCCTTTCCATCGTTGTAACACTTTTATTGTCCTGGTCTTGATAATTATCCTATGGTGATGTTAACACCAGGGGAAGTTGCCAGAAGGATATATGGGAACACTCTGTACTACTTTTGTGACTCTGATGTAAGCCTTAAATTATTTCAAAATAAAAGTAAAAAACAAAAATTTCTCCCAAATTAAACCGATTTAATAGAAAACCAGGGAAGTAATTTGTAATTTATGCAGTTAATTGGATTCCTAATGTGTAAATTACTATTTTGTTCTTTATATTTATTTTACTGATAACCAGAGAGACATACGTCTTCATTTTAATCTGCATATCTATGTGTATATAACATCTGCACAGATTATTACTACAGCTTATCATTTTCTTCATTATTTTATAAATATAACCATACATAAACTGGAAGCCAACTGTACATTGAAATAAATAGCAAATTAGACATCAATTTTCAGGACATATTCTATTCTTGATAGAATTTCCTAATAACATACAACATTTGTTGACATACTCTTCTCTGATCTTCACTAGGGCAGGCGGGTGGGTAGAAATGCGAGAAAATTTTTCATTCTTTGGTGTTGGTAGCAAGAAATGCAGGAGCTGAGGAAGCAAGCTCCTCAACTGGGGTGACCTCATTCCAGTTGTCATAGTTTGGGGTCCCCAAGAAAACACCAAGACTCAGATTTGCACTTAGGGAGAGATGTATGGGAGAGCATTTTGGGAAATAAAACCTGTGGGAGGTGAAGAACACAGGAATGGGCAAAGGTGGAGGTGATACAGTTGCAGCAGAGGCTCTGGGGCTGGGATGGTCCTTTGAAATTGAGCTGAACTGGGGCTTGCCAGTACACCACATTGATTAGTCATCGTATGTGCATACACCCAGGAGAAGGGCCAGGGTCTTGGATATATTTAGCTGAATGCCCCATGGGAGAGACTGGGCTGACAGCTATCAGTGCCAGCCCTCCTAGCAGTTGGGAGAATGTGTCAGTACTGAAAGGGAGCTCTTAGCAGCACACTGCAGTTCATACTACATAAGCTCATACTGCAGTTCATCTCTTGGACTGCTTGGCTCAAATTGTTTCATATAGGCCAGGCATGTTGGCTCACACCTGTAATCCCAGCACTTTGGGAGGCTGAGGTGGGTGGATCATCTGAGGTTAGAAGTTCGATACCAGCCCGGCCAGCATGGTGAAACCCTGTCTCTACTAAAAATATGAAAATTAGCCTGGCATGGTGGTGCATGCCTGTAGTCTCAGTTACTCGGGAGGGTGAGGGAGGGGAATCACTTGAACTTGGGAGGCAGGCAGAGGTTGCAGTGAGCCGAGATCACGCCATTACACTCCAGCCTGGGCAACAGAGTGAGACTTCGTCTCAAAATAAAAAAAATAAAACAAGCAAACAAAATTGCTTCATATAAGTTCTGCACAGCTCCTCACAGATTCTGATTGGTCTCTTTTCATGGAAAAATGTGCAAAACAGCGGTTAGTGTAACAAACTACAACCCCATCACACCAGCCCTTATCCAGGCTGCAAATGAATATTCATCATCTTTCTCCTCTATATCAATCCTAGATTCCTCTCATTCTCAGCTAGCCCCTGAGTCTAGGTGACTAACCTGTTAGGGTGGCCCCAGTACCCTCTCTTTGAAATCCATGATCTTGTCCCAATGCCCTTCTCAGGACACGGATGCTATACCTGTGCTTTTTACCATCAAAACTTGGCAGGGGAGGATCAGAATCTTGCGAATGAATCCTTAGGCTGTGAAATGTATTCTTCCCAGCCCCCTTAAGCAATAGCAGAAATAGAAGCTCTTTCTGATAATCAGAGAAAATTACTCCTACCAATGTGATTACTTCTTTTCTTACCTACGGCTCTCTTGGAAAAACTACCTAAGGAACCCAGTGGCAGCCATGACTTAAAGTTTATTGGGACACCCGCTGTGTCTCTTAGTGGGAAAGGTTGCCTTTCTGGGAAATAGAATGTCTAGACATTCAGAACGGAGAGAATTGGGAGAGGAAGCACAAATTGCTCAAGTGGGTCACTGCCACGTGATAGTAGATGTGGGCATGCCTACTGCCACTGTTGGGCTCTTGGGTCTCAGGGCATAATAAAATAGTTATTGATTTAGGGTATGTTTTTCATTCTAAGGATGGCGCAACATCATTTCAAGGTGTCATCTCTAAGCTGGCACCTCAGCTGCACCCCCAGAAGGCTATTTCACAGCTCCGTCACATTGGAGCTCCTGGAGCTGCAATATGTGATATGGCTGGTGGTTCTCATGGCCATGCATCCACCGGTGTGTGCATCCCGGCATGGCCTTTGCTGTAATGTGGGAGTGCTGTGGGCTGATGTGATGTTATGCCTCATCCTGTGCTGCTGAATAATAAGCCCTTGAATAGTAATGTGGACTTGGTCACTAAAGGCAGGACAGGCAAATGAAAATCCAGGATATATGCTGATTCCAGTCAAGATGAATTGCTGCCATTTCGAATGTAATAAACTAGATACCAAGTTACATTCATAACTCAAGGAGAGTCGCCAGATTTGTTCTGCGTTTTCTTGGTGTAAAGTACACAATTCAATAAATAGCCCTTTATTTTGGAAGAGATGTCTCAGCATGCCCCATAAAACGCAACTAACTTGTTCCTTAGCTCTTTATTGGCTTGATCTCACACCACCTGAAAGTGCACATTTCTTGCCAAAGCCTTTAGTCTACTTCCCATTTCTTGCTCATCTGATATCATTATCATGACCCTCTCAATAGAGGAGACTAGAAGAATGTATGATGCTCCAGATGCCTTCTGACTATAGTGTAGCAGAGGATGAGAGAGTTACTGTAACCCTAGGGCAAAATGACAAATCTACTATTATCCTGTCCACGTGAATATGAATGGACAGCCATCTCCTCTGGGCGTCCGTGTAGCAATGGGGGCAAGTAGAGAGGGCAAAATAACCTGAATCTGCTTATATAGATCTATGGATGGAAGCAGCTAATAAGGTACGAGGAAAAATGACAAATATGTGAGTATTATATGCTTATGTTTATGTGTGTGCTAATGTGTGTATATGAAATATATACACACATGTATGTGTTTAGTAAATACATATGAACATACACACATATGTACATATATGTGCATTTTTCTGTGTATTTATGACCAATTGTGCTATTCCATTGGAGGCTGGAGACTGGGTGATTTAGAAGGAAAATAGGGTTATTTGGCTCATGATTCTGCAGGTTGTCAATGAAGCATAGTGCCAGCATCTGCTTTTGGGTGGAGGGCCTCAGAAAGCTTACAGTCATGGCAGGAGGCAAAGGGGAAACCAGCATGGCACATGACAAGAGAGGGAGGAAGAGAGAGAAGAAGAGGTGTGAGGCTCCCTTAAACAACTAGCTCTCCTGTGAATTCATTACCATGGGAAGGGAACCAAGCCATTCATCAGGGATTTGCTTCCATGACCCAAACACCCTCTAGTATGTCCCATCTCCAACCCTGGGGATCACATTTTAACATGAAATTTGCAGGCAACAAACATCCGAACTATATCAATGTTGTCTTCAAACAAACCACTGTTGTCTTCTAATAGAAGTGGCTATAAAATATTTGCTCAAATACACATCAGTTAGAGTGTTTACTCAAAACGATGATTCTAAAGTCCCACCTACACTTCCACAACATGCAGTAGGCTTTTGTTGTAACTTTGGAATTTTAATTTTAATTCAGCAGTAAAAATAATTATTCTGATTCCCAGGAAACTCACTTTGGAAACTATTTTACTTGAGAAGAGTTCCTAAAATTTCTATCTGTCAAACATTTCCTCATTTGACCACACTATTGAAGTGTGACTAACGCTAGTTCATGTTAAATAAATCATAAAAAATAGGATAATTTAAAAGAATCTATATAAATAAAAACAGTTTAAGACAAGTCTTTTTTCAAGAGCAAAACCTAAAGTGTGAGAATATTGAATAATCACCTTGCTTAATTTCACATCATAACTTTTACACTGTCCAGGGTACATCCTCATCATACTCAACTTCAATCCAGTGAAAGAAGAAAATATGACCAGTTCTCCAGAGAGCACACAATCATTGCAGGAAAACCTTATGAATAATTAGATGTTAGAATTGGCAAGAGATATTTTAAAGCAGCTATTATAACTGTGCTCAATAACACTAAAAAAGTGCCTAATATAAGAAAACATAAGAAATCAAAGCAAATAAATAGAAACTATAAAAAGAAACAAATAGAAATTTAGAACTAAAAAATACAATATTAAAGATTAAAAATTTCTTGGGGTAGGTATAAAAGCAGATTGGAGATGAGAGAGAAAACTGACGGTGTGCTAGAAGATAGCTCAATAAAAATTATCTGATGTTTTATTAGTAAAAAAAAGAGAGGGAGAATATGATTAAAAATAAATGATACCTCAGGGATCTCTGGGATAATATTCAAAGGTAACATGTCTGTAATTAGAGTCCAGGAGGAGAACAGAGAGAAAATGGGACAGAAAATTTTTGAAATACATTATGGCGTACAAAGTCTCATCAATTTAGTGATAAGTTTAAGAGATTGAACTTCAGACAATTCCAAGAAGGATGAATATGAAGAAATCCACATCAAATCCATCATAGTAAAACTACTAATACCACAGTTAAAAGAAAAATCTTTAAAATACCCATAGAAAAATGACACATTACACACAGAGGAGTACAGACTTTTCATAAAATTCTAGAACTGAGCAACACAACAGCTGTAATAAAAAATTAATGAAAAATGAGTGACATACAGAAGAATGGTCATGAACTTGAAGATAGGACTATGCAAATTATCCCATCTGAAGAAGACAGAGAAAAGTAAATTACAGAAAAATAATAGCACTTCAGTGATTCTGAGACAATACCAAGTAGACAAAATATAAATGTAGTTCTAGGAGAGGACAGGGGAAAATGAACAGAGAAAATATTTCAAGTAACAATGTCCAGATTTCTCCAACTTGGTGAAAGGCATCTATTTACAGATAAGAGACAAGAAGCTCAGGACGTCTCAAACAAGTTAAACACCAAATAGCTAAACATACCTAGGTACATACACAAACTGCTCCAGCCCAAATTCAAAGGGCAAATTTTGAAAGCCAGAGAAGAGGGGGACAATGAAAAAGGGAGAAAGAACAATAGAAATTATGTCTGACTTCTCATCGGAAGCAAGGCTGGAAGTAATGGAATGACATCCAGGGGCCAGAGTAAAGAAAGCAAAATACACATACAACAACAACAACAATAACAACAAAAACACTTAACCCAAACTTCTAATCCAGCAAAAATATTCTTCAAAATAAAGATATTTTATGTTTTTTTTAAGCTAAGAGAATTTGCCACCAGCACACCTAAACTGTAAGATAGAAGTTCTAATACTTCTATTTGAAATACAAGGAGAAGGTAAATATAAAAAGCTAGCTGTTTCTTATTTTTTAAAGACAACTTAAAAAAAAAATTAACGCCTACTTAAGGTAAAACGATATTTCTTCATTATGGGATTTAAAATCTATGTGAAATTAATGACACTACAAGTCCAAAGAACAAGGGCATATTAAATGGAATTATATTGAAAGGTTTTGCACTTGTAAGGTGTGAATTGGTATAATATAAATTGAATGTCAATTGCAATGAGTTAACAGATATACTGTATTTCCTAGAACAACCAGTAAAATTCATAAAAAAAGATATAAAGGAAATGACTACATAAATTTTTATATAACTAAAAAGCATGTGGAAGAAATAAAACAGAATGCTAAAAGATACTATATTAATTCCAAAGAAGGCAGGATAATCAGAAGGGAGAAATATAGAAGAGGGTAAAAAGTGGAAAAATAATGGTAAAATGGTAAACTTAAACCCAATCACAAGGATTCCAATGATAAAGACACAGGTAATTGGAAAAGTAATAGTGTGCGAATGTTACAGCACAACAAAACTGATGGGACTCTATTAATACCAGACAAAGTAGACTTTAGGACATGTAGGATAACCATCATAAGAGCTATGCTTTGTAAATATAAAAGCATGATTCATCAGGAAGACATGACCATTTAAAATGTTCACCTAATAGCAGAGCTTCAGAATGTAAGAAAAAAATGTTAAGAGGAACTGACCCACAATTACAGTTGGAAATTAGAATGCATCTTTCCTAGTAGCTGAGCAAAATTTATGAATAACACTATCTAATAATCTGACCTAGTTGATGTTTCTAGAGCCCTATGACCAGCAACTTCAGATTCGTATTTGTTTCACGTGCACATGGAATGCTATCAAGTAGACCATATACTAGACCATCAAAAGTTTCCATACGTTTCCAAAGAATGAAATATTACAGGGTGTATTTTTGACAATAGAATTAAATTAGAAATCAATAATAAAATACACCTAGAAACTTACAAATATTAGACACTAAACAATACTTATAAATAACCCATGAATTATAGGAGAACTCACAAGGAAATGAGGAGATATTCTTAACTGAATACAAATGAAAACATGGCATTCCAAAATTTCTGGGATGCAGCAAAAGCAGTGAGTTAGGGAAATTCATACTTTAAATGCCTACATAAAAACAGAAGAAAGGTTTTTAAATTGGTGGTATGTTTCCAGCATAGAAAATTAGAAAAGGCAAATTAAACACCAAGTAAGTAGAAGGAAGGAAATAATTCAGATGAAAACATTTCCCTAGGGGTTGGGGACTTGGGGACAGCGAGGGGAGGGAGAGCATTAGGTCAAATAGCTAACGCATGCGTGGCTTAAAACCTAGTCAATGGGTTGATAAGTGCAGCGAGCCACCATGGCACACATATACCTATGTAACAACCCCACACGTTCTGCACTTGTATCCTGGAACTTAAAGTAAAACTTAAAAAGAAAGAAAAAATATATGTATTTGAAATAAAACGAGACAAACAGTATAGTAAATTAAAGATGCCGAACGGTATTTCTCTGAAACAATTAATACAACTGGTAACCTCCTGGCAAAACTAATTAACTGACCAAACGCAAAGGCTATCAGGGTTCCCTTTGCAGATCCTATTAATGGTAATGATACTATGTTTATCAAATGCCTCCAATTGATAAAATGTCTTTTACAAGTGGATTTTTTCTTATTCAATTCATAAAGTAACTGAGTTATTTCTAATTTCTAATTTAAATTCCTATAAAATTAATCTTTCATATTCTTGCTGTTAGAAAACATTTTCTTCTATTTAAAAGATATTTTAGTTTGCCCTTTCTTCATTATCACTTTTACGATTCAACATATTTCTTTTTACTACTTGTAAACTATTCATATTTTTGCTAAACTTTGTATGCTTCACAGAATAAATAATGTTAATATTTCCAAATGCAGTGGATTTCTAGTACTTGACAGGTAAGCCTTTGCAAAGTTAATATATTGTATTTGAAATATCCAGCGGGAGGCGGAACTTGCAGTGAGCGGAGATCGCGCCACTACCCTCCAGCTTGGGTGACAGAGCAAGACTCAGTTTAAAAAAAAAGAAAAAAAAAAAAAAAAAAAAAAAGAAATATACAAGCTGCTGAACAAGGAAATCAGAAAACCTCTTTAGTTTATAAGCAGGATCCCCTCAGCCATATGTCCTAACTGGATAAATGTAACCAGTTATTGAAGCATTATCACAGTTTAACAACATACAAAGAGAGCCCCTCACCTCCCCCCACAAAAAAAGCCTTTAAAAAAAAGGTTTCCTCACCTGCCTGTAGTCCTAACTACTTGTGAGTTTGAGGCAGAAGGATAGCTGGAGCTCAGGTGTTCAAGGCTTCAGTGAGCTATAATTGTGCCACTGTAGTCTAGCCTGGGTGACAAAGTAAGACCCTATTTATACTTAAAAAACAACAACAACAACAAAAAACAAATTCTGAATTCCTTTCTTTGACCAATTGTTCTGGATGAGTCATAGTTTCTTTGTGTCTTTCTTTGTGTCTGTAACCCCTTTAGAACAATTGGCACTTTATTATTTCTAATACAAACAAAATAGCCCTAATGCCCTCAAATACAGTTCCAAACAGTATAAGAAGATTGCAGCCTGTCCAAACTGTCAGCCTTTTCACTTCTAATGTCGTTTTTGTTTATTAGTTCCTCATCACCCATCAGACCTCTTTTAGAATGCCTCAAACCGTTATTACATTAATGGAGGATTTCAACTCCCTGCACAGGAAAAAGAAAATACTCATAGGTAATTACTTACCATATTAAACATGCACAGGTTTGTGTGTGTGTGCATACACACATATGTACCCTAAAAATAAAGTTTGCTAGATTCAACATTTTCATGGCATTTAGGAAGAAGAGAAAGGGCAGGTCTTTGCAGTATGCTTCTAGATCTATTTTAAATATGTAATAATAGTGGGGGAATCAGTTTATTTTTAGCCTGTTTATCTTAAGAAAATATATAATCTCAGTTAATCATGTGTCGATATGATGGGTGCAGATAGGGATAAATAAAGGGATATATGATGGGTGCATATAGGGATATTCTAGATCTATTTTAAATATGTAATAATAGTGGGGGAATTGATTTATTTTTAGCCTGTTTACCTTAAGAAAATACATAATCTCAGTTAATCATGTGTTGTACGATGATTGCAAATAGGGATGAATAAATAAAGGGATATACAATGGGTGCAGATAGGGGTATTCTGGATCTATCTTAAATATGTAATACATAGTGGGGGAACTGGTTTATTTTTAGCCTGTTAACCTTAAGAAAATATATCATCTTAGTGAATTATGGGTTGATACTATAGATGCAGATAGGGATATATTAAGGAATCTATGCAAATTCAAGATAATCACACTTCATTTTTTAAAGTGCAAGTGAGAACAAGAATCATTTCTAGGATTTCATCATTCCCTGTAGCAATCAGTAAATAAACAAGCACTTATTGGGTACTAAGTACCCAGAAATAATCAACAATGAGAAGTCCATTAAAGATCCACACAACAGAGTGCCCTCTGCTTTAATGTGCAAGCTTATAAGAAATAGATTCCAGAGAATTTTTGAGGTATGCTCATATATTTCTACTTCGTTTATCAAATATTATTTTGGGATGTACTATTACTCAACACTACTAGAGTTTCTAATAGGAAAATTATGACTGCAAAACATATAAGAGAGGAGGAAAGATGTGAGACACAGCCTGGGAGCAAACAAATCAGCATTAGGCTAATAATGCACTAAACATTTTACAAACATTGTCTCGTTTTTATCCTAACAAGAAAGCTGAGGTATGCTTTTCTATTTTGATCCTACAGATGAAGAAATTGTCACATTTTATTAAGTAAAAGAACCAAATTTTGAAATCAGCCATTTCTCATTCTACTAATTAAAAATGCCTTTTGTTTATAACTCAATTATAAATTATAATGTATAACTGTATTGTGAATTATAAGCCCAAAATGAGTTGAGAGCTTTAGAAGATACATTGTCTCTCAAGAGCGGACAGGGATTGGAAAATTTATAGCCTAATTCATCAAGCCTTGAACAATACAGAATTTACTTTTAGTAAGGTTTCTATGGATGCTTGCCTAATCTGGTGTACACCAAAGAGATGCACAGGCTCTTTTAAAAAATCAGACATGCCCGTAACTAGCACGATTATTTTCATTCAGGAATCCCAAGGGGTCTGTTTCAATGGCTAACTTTCCTTGAAAATTCAATTATTCCTCAGATCATCCAATACTCAGTTGTGAAGTACTGAATTATGAAATCCACATGGTAGGTGCCCTAACGGTGTTGGTTCTTCTACAGTAATCAGACTCAAAGGTATTTATATTTCTTAATTTAAAATATGTTATTAAAAATATAAAGTTACCTATTTAAATCATGGTCATTAAATGGGCTGCTCAAAGATGTTTGAGAAATCAGCCATTTTTATTTTATTTTTTGTTATTTAAATAATTACATTCAGCAAATTCCAGGCAGTATTGGCATAGTTGTATTCATTTTATGTGGACTTTTGTTTGGATTCAATGCATTGACTTTAAATGTAGCTTCTCCATGCCCACTTCTTCACTTTCAGGAGGTGGCATGATTTGGAATCAGAGAGACTCGAGCTAGAAATGGCAATAATGTGGCACGTCTCACCTGCCACAGAGAGGTGTGTCTTTGGGTGAGCTACATGTCATCTCTGGGTTGCAGTTTCCTCTCTTGTGGAACGAACATAATGTGTTTACTTTCCAGGCCAATTTTCAGGTAAACAGAGATAACGGGTGTCACTTGAAAACATATATTCAGTATTCAATAACATGTTATTAGATAAATGGTAGACATTATTGTCTACTATCTTCTTAAGTCACTTTACATACACCTATTATGTTGATAGGACTAATGCTAGTTATTTTCATATTTTCTTTTACCAACTTGAATAATTACAAAATTAGATATGCAGAGCTAATAGCTTTGTTTCTTTCTCCATCCCTGCAAAAGACAAAAAACAAGCAACAGAACAAAAACACAATGTCTTAAGAAGAAATACAATTTGTATCAAGATTATTCAGAGAACAATGTATTTTTCCAGGGTTATTTACGTTACTCTGGACAATTGTTTTCCCCAAATGCCCTTTCCGTTGTGTCTTGAGCTTTAAAGTTTGATTCTTCTGCCATGTCTATGGGTAGTAGAAATATGGATCGAATATCCCCCTTTTATACCCCGTAGTGGTGTTAATCACTGTCTTACCATTGTTATATTACAGGTAGATGTGATTGCATATAATATCCAATTTCCTCTGTCTCATGCTGTCTTTATTAAAACATTTCCAAAATTCTTAAAATTTATATTGACATCCATGTGAATTTTGGAACTCCCTTCTACCTTGCCTGAAAGTATTGATGATGGTATTTCACCAGCCCAGAAATAGCCACTCAGTTTTTGTTACTGCTTTGTACTATAAGAATATGTTCACATATATTTTTTATGTGTATTTTATTAAAAAGCACATGTGTGACTCTAATTATTTTCCAACTCCCACCAACCCAGAACCTCACAAAATTTTCGTAAGTGATGATAGAGTTATATTCTACACCACTGTTGACTGAGGGTTGCTAAATGGTGTCACGGAGGAATTGGCAAGTAAAGTGACAGCATGCCTGAGTCATTATTTTTTAATTCAGACTCCAAGTCAGAAAACTTTCGTCATTCCAAAAGGACTTTAAAACACTATGCCTGCCATGGCCTAATGTAGAGTATAATTGTTGATTTCTACAGGTCAGTAGCATCCAATTTAGAGACACTGAGAGCTGAAGATTCCATAGCCACACTTTTGCACAGCAGTTTTGAAGAAAGCAAAATGCTTGTATTAACTAATGAATTAAAACTCAAAATAGCAGGAAAGCAGAAGTAGATAAGAAATAATATGAGTCAGAAACCAGAAAGAAATATACCTGACTCAGATATACACCTAGAGAAAGTCTGTATTAGGTGAGAACAAGGAGGCACTGGAGACATTTTCATCTGCCCTATCACTTGAATAGTTGTGATATGTAATTATGTAAAACTCAGAAACCATTTCAAGCTTACAAATAGGAATGTTGTATGTTTTAATTCAAATATGATTCTCAGACACATGTTTTATTTTCCTTTCTCCTCCCTGAGCTCATCAAGCATTTTATACTTGAGACTGTTGCTGACAAGCTAACACATTTTTGGCTTAAGTATATTTACTATCTCCTGGGTCTTCTCTAAAGATTGAGATTCTTTGTCCCAGCGTATTTCAGTTGCCTTTAATAAGATATAAAATATTTCTCCATATCTAAAAATTCTCCAATTATTATTACTATTATTTGAGTTGGAGTCTTGCTCTATTGCCCAGGTTGGAGTGCAGTAGTGTGATCTCAGCTCACTACAACCTCTGCTTGCTGGGTTCAAGCAATTCACCTGCCTCAGGTTCCCGAGTAGCTGGGATTACAGGTGCCCGCCACCACGCCCGCTAATTTTTGTATTTTTGTAGAGATGGGGTTTCACCATGTTGGTCAGGCTGATCTTGAACTCCTGACCTCAGGTGATCTGCCCATCTTGGCCTCCCAAAGTGCTGGAATTACAGTTGTGAGCCACTACCCCCAGCCTAATTATTATTCTTATACTGTGAAATATATGATTCTCCTAACCGACTTAGGAAGTAAGTAGATATGGGAGAAGGCATTATTTAAGAGATTTTGCAGTCTGTATAACAGGATGGTAGTGTTATTTGTAGGAGTGTGACCGAAGTGTGCAGTGCTTATTACAAATTTAAGTATGGGTTGAAGATCAGGGAGAATTTTAGAGAGAATAAAGAGAAAATTATCAACACTTGCTAAGATCTTAAATTCTAGGATATTCTGCTCACTTTTTCTTTATCGTCACAAATGAGATGGGAGATAGTATTCATTGAGCATAAAAAAGAAAGAATCAAAAATATTTTAATTGTTAAAAATATACGAGTTCTCAAGTATAACTTGATACGATTTAACATTATGATCATAATAGAGAAAGTTCTAAAAGCCATCATTACAATTTTAAGTGAGAGGTAGAAAGAGTATAATCAAAATTATTAATATCTTGAGTCAAGATCAAATTTTCTTATTCTCTGTAATTACCTCTATTTTTATCACATGATTTGAGCTCAAAAGATAGTACCATATTCCTTTAGCCATCAGACATCTCAAAGATATAATAAATCAATGTTAAAAAACTAAAAAAAAAAATCTTTCTTATTTAGATAAAATTTTCTGAAAATTTTCATCCAGAAAAGCTCTAGGCAGAGTATAAAGAATCTTCTGGATTCTTGTCTCTGTTCTCTATAGGACTGTAAGAATTCCTGGGTACACAACAAAATACTAAAGTAATAGATATAAGTGAGTACGGTGGTCCCTACAAAAATTAAAGCACGTGTAGCAGCAGCCACCAATGAATGATACAAATCATATGTCCACAGCATCATTAGCACAAAATTACATTTTAGCGTCTTCTCTAAGTGGATGAATAGCCTAAAGTTAAATCACATGACAGTCAAAGACCGTGCTAGTAAAATCAGACACTAGGGGAATGAGAGAGGCTCAAGCCTTCATGCTAAAAATATTTTTATCCTAAGCCTGCTATATGTTGAATGTGTATCAGAAATACATTTTAGTTAATCTTTCTAGAAGCCTATACAGTATTTAATAGTAGTCATTTATTTGACAATCTGTTTCATTCCACTACCAGATATTTTTTCCAATAAGGAATGCAACCTTGTATAACTTAGCTTTCAAATTTTTTCATTAATAATTTCAGATACTTTGCTGAAGGGAAATTTTCTCAAATTGAAATTAGGTAATAAAAGCTAATGAAAGGCTTTTGTCACGGTGGGTTTGCGATCTTAATAATGCTAGAGATACCTTAAGGGAAAAATTCCACATACTAGTGACAGCATGTTTTATAACATCTTTTTTTTGAAAATTGCAGGCATTTATGAAAAATAATAGTCATTTCAGTTAACATATTGATACAGCACATGTAGTTAAGGGTACATGCACATTGATTCCTGCTACTCATGTTTTCAATTTGAAAAATGATTAATCTTACATGCAAGTTACCTTAGGATACAATGATAAGTTTCTCAGTTTCATTTCAATGTATAATAATCACCTGTAGTAACTGAAGCATTGAATTAAAAGTGACTTGTTAGAATGCTGTCTCCATAAAATTAAAGAACACTCAATTACACAACACAAAACATCAGTGAAAGATATGTATTCCATTTGTTCCCAGATGTTGGCCTGTGGAAGTTGTCTGTTGGTTACATGTGGTCTCCCGGGGCAGCTTAGTGAGAACAAAAGTGCCTGGTCCTGCTGTGAGACATCTTGACTTCACAGGTGGTAACGGAAGCCCAAGGGCTTGCTACTCAAAGTGTGGCCCTGGACACACAGGTTGAGTCACCGCAGAGCTTGTTAAGTAATCAGAATCTCAGGCTCCCTTCCACCCCATTTTAAAAGATCCCTAGGTAATTCATATGCACGTGAGAGCTGGAGAAAGTGTGGTCTAGGATGCCAGCTTTTTGTTTGCTTTATTTGTTTTCAAAACACTCAGTTGATGCAAAAAATATCAAATGACATCACTTTTCCTATCCCACTTGCACCTAGGGCAGCAGAGGATTAAAGCAATTATTATTGAAAGGGGTTTTATGTGTTTGTTTGTTTTCTTTATCAAAGTCTTTGTCTTTACAATTCTTGCAGAATGTGAAGTAGGATGGAGAAAACGGAGAGAAAAGCATTTCTGGATGAATGGACAGAGCATCAGGAAATGTTCTACAGAGGAATATGCTGCAGAAACTAATAACTATAGATTGCAACTAGAGCTAACTTTGAGAAAATCATGTGCAAGGAGAGATTTAAGATTTCTGAGAAAAAATCGACTGCTATTCCTGAGTCACCAGACCTGGCAAAACATAGACTGTGCCCTCAATGTGTGGAAAGTTATTCTGGCCTAATGAAGTTAACACAAATGACAAGATCTGCGGCAGATGAGTATGTGCAAACAGTAGATGCAAGGCACATGTGGATAAATAGGCTATTAAAATGAAATACTAAGTGATCTTTTTTCACTAATATTATTTACATATTGCATCACTCAGGACTTACTGAATGTGTACTTATGAAGTTAAATATTCCATTTGAACCTGACAGATTTTTTCCCTGCTTTTCAGGTTATTTGCTTTGGGTGAAGAAATAGTAAAAGACCACTGGAGTTTTCTAAGACGTATTCTACACATCCCGGCAAACTGCTCTTAATTGTGATCTTTTGCATACAGGAACTGAAGGCATTTCTCTTAAAATTTTCAAAAATGGAGTTATCGCATATAAAGAAAAACAGAATGTGCAACCATCCTGAGATGAAGAGGAGAGTAGGCAAGCTAGGCAGAGACAACTCCGTGGGATCAGTGAACATGGATGGCATTTCAAATGACTGTGTGTGAGCTGGAGATGAGGTCTGTGTGTCAGAAAAACGATATAATTGGCAAGGGGCAAGATTATTGTAGAATGTGCCAAATACAGCTGGCAAAATTTGGACAAAACAAGAGGAGAATGCAGAGCAGATCATTACAGAGATAACAATCTAGCTAAATAGTTTTATTTTTTCATGTTTGAATATTACTAAATATCCTTTATAATTTTATAAGTGATTGCAATTATACAGAGAATAGATATGAATGTGTGTATACATATACACTGATGTAAAATAAATGTGTAGAAAGAAAATCATGGGTTTTTGTCATTAATCTATTATTACAGCATTAAGTATGAGTTTATTATTGACAATGTGCAAGACATTACATGAGGCAATGGAAATGGAACATAAATAATTCAAGCTCCCTGCTGTTAACTAATTTACATTCTCATAGGGGAGAATTCGGAAAAGAAACCAACGTTGAAGTATATATATATATGCACACACACATACATATATACACACACATCTACACATTATACTTATATATACTATTATATAAGTTACATATACTATATAATATACTATTATATATAGTATATATACTATATAGTATATTATTTATAAATAAAGTATAGATGCCTGTATATATGGTATAATAGATAGAATCCAGTCCATGAGAGTTGCCTAACAAGAAGTGCAAGCCTTGCTGAAAACTTCATATAAGTTAACTAATTTAATTTGTACCACAACCTTGTTAAATTCTATAATTATCCATAGAAGTTATGTAATTTGATTTGTTTCAACAAGTGGCAAAAGAATATAATAGAAAGAATATATATATTATATATAATGTATATTATATATATTTAATATCTATTTATTCTCCCTGATATAGATATATATCTATATCATTATAGACATATTGTCTATATAATATATAATATGCATAATATTATATATATTATATATGTCTATATCAAGCAGAATAAATAGAATTAAATGTTCAAGTTTGGAGAATGAGGAGGCATAAAGCAGTGTTTAACAAGATTTGTATAGGAACTCTACTTTGAATTGAATCTTCAAAGATAAGAAGGTGTCAACCAGGACACAAGAAGGTAGGGGCCAGCAGTGTCATGGCAGGTGAGAGATGTCCAGACAGCTAGAGACTTGGAAAAGTTCATGCCCTTCTCTAACACCTGCAAAAGATTTGTTTTTTTATTTTCAGTGTAAGGTTTGTGAACATCAAACCGAAAGACTTTCTGGACCTGTACGACTTTTTTCTCATTATTAATAAATAAATAAGATATTTTTTATAGTTTGACTTTTCTCTCTTCAAATGAGAAAGGTCATCCTGCTAATAAACAGAAAAACTAGACAGGTCTCTCCTGCTGTGACTCATTTGACACATTCTTCTTTAGTCTATTTAAAGTTTTAGAGATAACCAGGTCTAATTGGAATCGCTATGACAGCTTTGCCCATTGCTCACGTGTGGCTAATATTGGTGGCATTAATGGACAAGTAACTAATGTACAGAAAAGCATGATTAAATGAAAGTCTTTTCAAATGTTGTGCACACTGTTTGAAAAGCCATTTAAAGAAATAGTTTATTTCTTCCAAGTGAGTTGAAATTGAAGCCCAGCTGCTATTTCTCCCCGGAGATCGATGTCTCTAAGCCCACAGTTCAGATCAGTCAATGCGATAATCTTTCCTGTCAAACAAAGCACCTGCCTGTTCAAAGTCATGCTGGGGAAGAAAGATGTTCTTTGTGCTGCCAAAAGATTCCAGATAAATAGGATAATAATCATGTTCTCACCATTTTGTGAAATATTTCTGTCATTCTTAAGGAAAATGATTAGATCAGGGCACCAAATTACAATTTCACTAAAGCGTTCTCAGATTTTGTTGCTTTCAGATGGTTAGAAAAGTCTAGAAGAGGAATGTTGCTTTTAAAAAATGAATTACAGAATACCACTGAGCTTAAAATCACAGGGAAACATTTTAAAATGTAAAATCTTCTTGGCTGAACGACTAAATATACCCCTTTCCCACCTGAAGTACTGGAAAGTTGTGGAAATGAGATGAAGTCTAACGTTATTTTCCTCTATATTAAGGCCTGATGATTCCATAGCCAGCTACTGAAGAGACGAAAGGGAGTTAAATGCTTTTGAAATCACCTAATTCATGCAGATATTGTCAGTACAATAAATGAGACCTGAAATATCAGAATGGCAGTTACATTTTATTCAAAGTTTTTCTATTTCTCTTTGTACCAGAAAGGCCTATTTATTTGCCAAGGAGACATCAGAAGAAGCACTTCCCCAAACCAGGATGACCCATGAGATAAATACACCCTTTTCCTGTGAGAGCCACTTTCATCCGGGATTTCATTCAGCTGAACAATTTCCTGGAAAGAGGTTAATCCAATACAGATCCTTCTGTCTCTCTCTCTATATATATATATACATATATATGTATGTATATATATACACACACACTCATGTATATATGATTCATATCATATTTTGTTAGTTTCTGCTTAGTGGTAGGAGTAGTTTATGGAAATGAGGACTCACTGTTCAGGCTGGACTATCAGTCTTAATTTGACGTGACTGTAAAGGTAGGGGTATTTAAAACCATTTTTACAAAGCAAGTGTTAAGAAATACTCTATAATAAGAATGTATTTCTTTTTCTACCATCGTCACCAACCTTGGGGTCTGTTAGCTGTCTCAGCATTGCAAGTGATGAGCTTAAAAATCACTGACATCCCTTCCCTGCTCTGCCGCTTCAATTTGTCAAAGTGTTCAGAGAGTGATCATTTGCAGTCATGGAAGAATTACGTTTAGTCATGCACAAGGGCGAGTGAAACAAAAAATTTGATTTCTTTTGATAGAGAGAAAAGTAACAATTTCAATTTTTCATACTACTAATTGTCTTTCTCAGCAGAAAGTGCATTTCATTTTCGTTATTGATGTTGTGATGAGTGGGAACAACAAGAGCCTAGAGTCAGGGGACCTTAACTAATTAATCCTCCTGCTCATCTGTGGGGAGCAGGCAAGGCGTTTATTTACCGTTTCTGTACCACATCAGTCCAATACATGAAAGATGATTCTGAAGATTACTTTAAACTCTAAAATACTATGATCATTAACGTTGTTATTGTTATCACTTAAAAGCCCTTAACTGCCTTCTGTGAAATATTTCAGAAAGCAAACCATATATAATCTCTCAAATTTAGATTACTGCAATATAAAATACGTGATATTTATAAGGATCTCGGGAAAAGAGAGAGAGAATTTCTGAACTGAAACTGTAGCCTTAGCTATGGTTATAAAATGCTGAGTGAGCTCCTAAACTGAGGATTAAAGTCTTTTCTGGCTTCCGACACATCATGATTGATTCAGAGAAGTGCACATAACTCAAACTGGAGGAATGGGAATAAAACGTGGGTGTTGCAGTAACTGTAGAAGCAAGTGGGAGAGAATTATTGATTGGCCACAACATGAATTGCATTGTATTATGTGCTTTGGATATTTGGGATTTTACTCAGAGAGAGAAAGGCTTTAGTCTCATAAAAGTGTAACATAAGATATATCCTCTAGAAAAGAGTAACATTTTCCACTTACCTTATACATAAAGGTAAAATGTATATAGGGAGATTGAATAGCCTGTTGGCCAGAAGAAATGGCTAATTATAGCTAACACATTGCAGTGCCCATACTAGTTTACCAGGGATGCTGTAACAAAGTACCACAGACTGGGTGACTTAAGCAACAGGAGTTTATTTTCTCATAGTCCTGGAGGCTGAAAGTCTGAGATCAAGATGTTGGCAGGGTGGTTCCTTCTAAGGGCTGTGAGGTAATCTGTTCCAGGCCTCTCTCCTTAGCTCGTAGATGGTCTTCTTCTTCCTGTATCTTCACATCCTCTTTCCTCTGTGTGTGCCTGTGTTCAAACTCCCTCTTCTAAGATTGCCTAATATTGAATTAGGGTCCATTCTAATGGCCTCATTTTAATTGAATTACCTCTCTATCGACTGTATCTTCAAACACAGTTACAATCTGAGGCACTGGGGTTGGAAATTCAGCATGTGAACTTTTGAGGCACACGATTCAGCCCATAAGAGTACCTAAGCAGGAAGTGCAAAGCCCTTTGCTAAAAACTTTATATAAGTTAACTCATTTAATTTGTTCACAACCTTGTAAATTCTATAATTATCCATAGAAGTTATGTAATCTGTTTCAACAAGGACGTGGCAAAACAAAGATTTTAACTCAGTCCATATGGTTTCCAAGTATTTGCTTTTAACGGAAATTTGGCAGACCCTGGTTTAAAGCGACCTCATTCTATTTCCTCTTCCTAGGTACAAAGGAACTACTTTTCCCATTTTTTCTTGCAGTGACTTTGGAGCCACATGACAGAGATTTGGCGAGTGGAATGTGAGTTCAAGGGACGAATGCTACCTTTAGATCTGAGACTCTAACATACCCCAAATCATCATCCTTGCTCTCTCTCTCTTTTTACTCCTTAGTCCTACTGAACACAGAGCAGTGGAGAAACTCAAGGAGGCCCAAGGAGTGTGGCGGCCCAGCAGGATGACAGGTCCTGGGAGCCCTGAATTACTGCATGGAGAGATGATTAAAAAACAAATGAATTGGCCAGGTACAGTGGCTCATGTCTGTAATCCCAGCGCTGTGGGAGGCCAAAGTGAGCGGACCATGAGGTCAAAAGATCGAGACAATTGGCCAACATGGTGAAATACTGTTTCTACTAAAAATACAAAATATTAGCTGGGTGTGGCGGTGCATGCCTGTAGTCCCAGCTACTTGGGAGGCTGAGGCAGGAGAATTGCTTGAAACCATGAGATAGAGGTGGCAGTGAGCTGAGATTGTGCCACTGCACTCCAGCTTAGTGACAGAGCGAGACTCCATCTCAAAACAACAAAAAGAACGAAAAACAAAACAAAACAAAAAACAACAAATGAATTGTAATATGAGCGAGAAATAAAGCATTATTGTACTAAGCTACTGAAATTCTGGAGTTAATTATTATATTAGTTAAAATCAATTACCCTGATCAGTAACCATGAAAACATAGAAGTAAAAGAGCTAAAGTTTAGAGAAATTAGGTGATTTTTTTTTTTTTTGGTCAGAATATGTAAGCTATATTCTGATAGTTAAGAAAATGGAATTAAAATATATTGTCATTATAAGGCTTGACATCTGTAAGACACTTAATACAAGATTAATTTCACATTCCAGTTTTGCTCTCAATGAAATTATTTCTTAAGAAAAATTTTTATTTTTGTGGCACATAATTTAAATTTATGGTTATGGAGGATAGACACTTTTGGCTATTTTGATTGTACAAAAATTTTAAAACTTACGTAACTTAATCCTAATTCAAAACATGCTTATGTTGAACAGTTTAAAATCAAATATTAAATTAAGCATCAAGTTCAATGATGAAATGTTGATATTTGGTCATATGAGGTCTCAAATCAAGATTTTATCTTTTTTTTAAAGAAAATTGCATTGAGCTATAAAATTAGAAAAAGGAGAAATTGGAACAGCAATGAGAATTTTCATCGTCATGACATTATTGTAAAATATCATTTTATTTGAAGTAATATTTTTTAAGAATAGAAAAAAATGTGTTTCTTTCCTGTTTAGAAACAAAAGCCAGTTTAAAAATATAGTCCAAGAGAGATAATAGTTGAATAGGTACTTGGAATATTTCCCTCTCCTTTCTACAAACTAGAAAAAATGGACAAATTAGGCAAAATATATATTTCAAAGTAAAGGAAAAGAAGGAATCCCATGGAGTGTGCTAGAATTGTACGGTCAAATTATGTAGAGGTGACACTGAAGCCAGAGACTTTCCAAGGCAACTTTCCAGCTTTCCAATGCTGTAAGTTAAATATGTTGCTGTTATGACTTTAAGCACATGTTATCATTTAGAGTAATTAAGAGTTAAAAAAAGAAAGTATTTTTATATTTATTTGTTGCTGAATACTTTTCCTTTCTTTATATAGATACGAGTTTCTCATTTATATAATCTTCCTTATGCCTGAGAACTCTTTTTTTTTTGAGACGGAGTCTCGCTCTGTCGCCCAAGCTGGAGTGCAGTGGCGTGATCTCTGCTCACTGCAAGTTCCGCCACCCGGGTTCACGCCATTCTCCTGCCTCAGCCTCCTGAGTGGCTGGGATTACAGGCTCCCGCCACCACGTCTGGCTAATTTTTTTGTATTTTTTAGTAGAGACGGGGTTTCTCCGTGTTAGCCAGGATGGTCTCGATCTCCTGACCTCATGATCCGCCCACCTAGGCCTTCCAAAGTGCTGGGATTACAGGAATGAGCCACCACGCCTGGCCCTGAGAACTTCTTTTCACATTTCTGACACTACAGGTCTGCTGGCAATAGATATCTTTTTAAGAATTATTACTTTGGATATTGAATTCCAGGTTGGTAAGATACTAGGTTGGTGTAAAAGTTACTGCGTTTTTTTTTTTTTTTTT
>NW_016805205.1:45642-54648 GCF_001698545.2 Rhinopithecus bieti | reverse complement strand
TTTAGAGAAATTAGGTGATTTTTTTTTTTTTTTGGTCAGAATATGTAAGCTATATTCTGATAGTTAAGAAAAATGGAATTAAAAATATATTGTCATTATAAGGCTTGACATCTGTAAGACACTTAATACAAGATTAATTTCACATTCCAGTTTTGCTCTCAATGAAATTATTTCTTAAGAAAAATTTTTATTTTTGTGGCACATAATTTAAATTTATGGTTATGGAGGATAGACACTTTTGGCTATTTTGATTGTACAAAAATTTTAAAACTTACGTAACTTAATCCTAATTCAAAACATGCTTATGTTGAACAGTTTAAAATCAAATATTAAATTAAGCATCAAGTTCAATGATGAAATGTTGATATTTGGTCATATGAGGTCTCAAATCAAGATTTTATCTTTTTTTTAAAGAAAATTGCATTGAGCTATAAAATTAGAAAAAGGAGAAATTGGAACAGCAATGAGAATTTTCATCGTCATGACATTATTGTAAAATATCATTTTATTTGAAGTAATATTTTTTAAGAATAGAAAAAAATGTGTTTCTTTCCTGTTTAGAAACAAAAGCCAGTTTAAAATATAGTCCAAGAGAGATAATAGTTGAATAGGTACTTGGAATATTTCCCTCTCCTTTCTACAAACTAGAAAAAATGGACAAATTAGGCAAAATATATATTTCAAAGTAAAGGAAAAGAAGGAATCCCATGGAGTGTGCTAGAATTGTACGGTCAAATTATGTAGAGGTGACACTGAAGCCAGAGACTTTCCAAGGCAACTTTCCAGCTTTCCAATGCTGTAAGTTAAATATGTTGCTGTTATGACTTTAAGCACATGTTATCATTTAGAGTAATTAAGAGTTAAAAAAAGAAAGTATTTTATATTTATTTGTTGCTGAATACTTTTCCTTTCTTTATATAGATACGAGTTTCTCATTTATATAATCTTCCTTATGCCTGAGAACTCTTTTTTTTTTGAGACGGAGTCTCGCTCTGTCGCCCAAGCTGGAGTGCAGTGGCGTGATCTCTGCTCACTGCAAGTTCCGCCACCCGGGTTCACGCCATTCTCCTGCCTCAGCCTCCTGAGTGGCTGGGATTACAGGCTCCCGCCACCACGTCTGGCTAATTTTTTTGTATTTTTTAGTAGAGACGGGGTTTCTCCGTGTTAGCCAGGATGGTCTCGATCTCCTGACCTCATGATCCGCCCACCTAGGCCTTCCAAAGTGCTGGGATTACAGGAATGAGCCACCACGCCTGGCCCTGAGAACTTCTTTTCACATTTCTGACACTACAGGTCTGCTGGCAATAGATATCTTTTAAGAATTATTACTTTGGATATTGAATTCCAGGTTGGTAAGATACTAGGTTGGTGTAAAAGTTACTGCGTTTTTTTTTTTTTTTTTCCATTGAAAGTAATGATAAAACCCCCAATTATTTATGCAGCAACCTAAGATTTTTTCTTTCAACATTTTAAATATTTCAGTCCACTCTTTCTCTCTTCCTTTTCCCCCCCACTTCATGGTTTCTAATGGGAAATATGCTGCAATTCCTACCATTGTTCCTTTCTGAGTAAGACATTTTCCCTCTGGCTTCTCTCAGGATTTTCTCTTTGCCCTGGTTTTCTGCAGTTTGAATATGGTATACATATATGTCATTTTTTGTTTTGGTTTTTGTTATTTACGTTGTTTGCTTTTCTCTCATCTCCTTGGGTCTCTTGTCTCCTATCTGTTGATAATTTTGGAAATATTTCTTCTGCTCTGTTTCATCTTTTCTCTTATTCTGCTATTCCAATTATATGCATTTTGTAATTTTTGAAATTTTGTCTCAGTTCTTGAATGTAGTGTTCTGATTGTTTCTTACTATTTTTCTTTGCATTTCACTTAGGGAAGTTTCTATTGACTTACCTTTGAGCTCACTGAATCTTTTCTATTCTACGTAGTCTATTAATTAGTCCATTTAAGACAATTTTCATTTCAGGTGCTGTGTTTTTGATTTCTAACATTTCCTTTTATTGTTGGAATTTCCATCTCTGCTTATATTATGCATATGCTTTTGCATATTATCTGTTTTTCCCATCAGAGCCCGTATTAATCATAGTTATTTTAAATTGCCTAATAGTTTCAATGTTTGTATTTTATGAGAATGTGACTCTGATGATTGCTTTATCCCTTCATACTGTTTTCCGTCTTGCTTTTTTGTCATGCCTTGGTATTTTTTATTGAAATCGAGACTTATTAAATAAAATAGACTGAGGTAAATAGTCCTTTAGCGGGAGGATTTATGCTAATTTGGCCAGCAGTTTTTCTGTGTTTAGTGATTGTTGTAGCTTTGGATACCAGAGGATACAATTTTGTCCGGTGTTTTTGTTTTAATCTCTCTTTGCCCTGGTTCTTCCCGAAACACTTCTCAGAGACGGTCTGTGCTGGCAGCTCTTACACCTTAATCCACTATGCACTTTTCTGGATCCCTGTTGGTAGCGTTATAAGGAGTGGGAGGTGGGGAGTGTTCTTTGCCAGTTCAAGTAAATCGCAGTCACTTAGTGGGCCTGTGTGCAGGACTACAGTCTTCACATGTGTTTCAATCTCTCCTCTAGTAGTAGAGCTGTTTTGGGCCCTGCCCACTACTCCCTTCCCTGGCTGTCACATTACCAATGGGTTTCCTTGAATGCCTGACTCCCACTATAGATGTTTCTTGAACTTCCTTAGCTAAGAAAGAAAGACCAAAAGAGGCAAGGATGGGGAGAACGGCCCTTCCTCCAGCTCAGATAAGATTTCGGAATTGTACTATTGCAAGGTCCTTTCCCCTGGAGATTAGGTCTTTGCCAAGGAGAAGGTTCTGAAAATGTTTCAAAATGGCTATTCTTGTTCCCCTCCTCCTGTCAGGGCCACACGGAGATCATTGTGGGGTCCTCACCGTTAGAACCTGGGATGGTCCTAATGAGAAAGCCAATGAAAGTGTATGAGGCCCTCTAAAACTACGCTTTGCAGAGTTTGTCTCATGCTGGCTCTCACTCAGCCTGAGCAATTCACACATTTAAGATTTATAGCTCTGTTGGCTTTTGCTGCAGGCAAGTGGCCTTTGGTTGCTATATATGCCTGGAAATACCTGCCTTTTTAGATTTAGGGTAGTGATTTGACCTGGGACCTCAGTTTTCTTATGGGATCAATAAAAACAATTGACTTTCAGGTTTTACTTGTTGTAGGGATGGGAGTAATGACTTCTAAGCTCTTTATGTATCAAAGTTGAAGTTGACAATAGCTGTCTTTAAGTTTAGGAAATGTTTACAAAGTTTACAATAACTTATATCGAAGACTCAACTATTTATTAACAAATAAGTTTGTGAAGTTGAGGTTTAAATGGACCTTTAATAATATAGGCAACTCCTGATTTTATTTCCTAACTCCTAATTATATTTCTGGTACTGAAAATATTTTAATCAGAAAATAGCATTATTCAAAATATATAAGTTGACCTTGGTTTGCCTTTTCAATCTGTGGAATGTAACACATTATGATGGGATTTCCCACCACAGCAATAGTTTTTTTTTTTTTTTGACCCGGACTCTTGCTCTGTTTCCCAGGCTAGAGTGCAGCAGCACAATCTTGGCTCACTGCAACCTCTGCCTCCTGGGTTCAGGCGATTCTCCTGCCACAGCCTCATGAGTAGCTGGGATTCCAGACGTGTGCCACCACGCCCAGCTATTTTTTTGTATTTTTAGTAGAGATGGGGTTTCATCATGTTGGCCAGGTTGGTCTCAAACTCCTGACCTCAAGAGATCCATCCACCTTGGCCTCCCAAAGTGCTGGGATTACAAGCGTGCGCCACCATGCCAGGGAAGCACCACATTTTAAAAAAAGAAAGCATTGCTAGAAGCGTATATATGTTAGTCCCATAAAATGTTATATTTTATTCTTTTTCTCAGAACTTTTGAATTAAATCACGCATTCATGTGATTGAAACTACATATGGGAAATGGATTTGCTTCCTGCATAGTCAGATGAATTACTTAAAAAAAGTTTTTATGATTTAAAACTAGCACAGCAAAACTGTAAAAAAGTAGTGTTTAAAATTCCCTACAAATGTATAACAGAAAGACAATTCTTCATATTTTGCTACTTTAAAAAATGTTTTTCATTTATGTTGTATATAATTTAGGTGACATAATTACAAAATATATGCTACTTTCTTCACATATTATCATAGCAGAAGCTTATCCAGCTATTACCACATCTCTATAGATGGAATTTAATGCCTAAAATATTTTATCATTTATATAGCTATTCTATATTGTTAAATATCTAGATTATTTCCAGTATTTCATTATGCTTTGCTCATATTTATTCATATATTTTTTAAGTTTAACTCTCAAGTTTACTGAACTAATGACCATTACTGGGTCTCCAGACATAAATTATCATTTGCCTATGTTATATGCTATTATAAGTAACAGTTATTGTTTCCTATATGCTAGAAAATATTTAAGTGCTTTATATTTGATCATCACAAGAACCATATAATTTTGATTTTGTCATTCTTTGCATTTCAAACATGCAGAAACTGTGGCACAAACATGTGAACTGTTCAAGGCTGGACAGAGTGTAGGTGGTGGAGCTAAGGTTTGAAAGAAGGGAATCTGGTCTTGGGTTCTGGAATCTGGTCCTGGATTCTGGATGCTTCTACATTATGCTACATTCCCTTTCCATTTCACCTCATCTACATCATTAAAAAATGCTAATTGAATGAGCTAAAATAACACATGCCTCATTCGATAAATTACTTGTAAATTACTGACTACACTATATATCATGTTAAATGAAATAAGTGTTAGATATAAAAGCAACATTAGAATAGGGTACAGGGAATAAAGACCTAGAGAGGATGACAGGGTAAAGTATTCAGGTAGGGAAGCTTTAAGCAAAACATACATGAGGGGACTGCGCAAGAGGACTGGCGTAGGTTGGAAGGGGGCAGAAGGGATGGCTTGAGGGAAGATCCTGAGACTGGAATGTGCTTAGTGTGTGTGAGAAACAGTAAGAAGGCTCAAGTGGGACAGATAGAGGAAAGTAGGGGAAACTTGTAGATGTCAGAGTATAAACGCATGGCAGATTATGAAGGGTCTTATAGGCCACTGGTAGGACCTAGGCTTTCACGCTGAGAGAATTTGGAGAGGATTGCAGGTTTCTGATCTGACTTACTGACTCTATTTGCATATCTTTGATTCCTAATGAGGTTGACTATTTTGTTCTTAAATGTGATTTATTTTCCTGTTTTATGAAACCTGTGAAATTTTAAAATTTATTTTCTTCACTTTGAGTGAGGTTTTCCTTTTTGCCCACAACATAAAGCAATTCTGGGTAACTTACACTGATGATGTCAAAGGTATTGATGTAATAGAAAGTAATTCACAGATTTAGGCAGAGTGGAATAATAATCAGGGCTCAGGGTAGATGGGAACCAAGGTAGCTCTGAGAATCTCAGAAGTAGAGACTAGAAACATTGTATGTCATAACCCCAAATGCCTTCCACTACCTTCAAATCTCAGAAGACAATCCAATTTCCTTATATGAGGCCACGTTTTTGATTATGGTTTGGATGCCAGGACTGGTAGCTTACCAGAATCATGGAAGTAGAAATAGGGACAGTTTCCCAGAAAAAGATATATGAGGTAGACAAAATAAAACTGTCCAATGTAAAACCTAGTGTTACTAAACATTAATCTCCAAGAGATATGTATGTGTTAAGAGTGTTAATCATTTATTCAGCATATTTGTTGCAGCATGACAGTTTATAGGTATTCTTGCACGTCTTTACTACATGGCGATATGAAATGTAATTTACTCTATTATCTCATAATTAACATAGATGGTTTACAAAAGCATTTTATCCAAAGCTTTGATTACAGTCAGGAGGTTTTCTTTCATAAAGTGTCCTTGAAAATGATGTATGATGGTAGATTTACAGCTGTATAATTACAGGATAATTGGATAATGACTTAGAAGTCTGTTTCACCCTTGCTGTAGTTGGTAGATATTAATTTTTCTGACTTGGTTATTGAAATGCTTTGAACAAACCTTTCTAAATTATTATTAAGCCTGTATTTTATCATTATAATTTACATTTTACAAGACACTTGCACTTATTTCATCTCATATGAACCAGAGACATGTGATGCCAGCAGTCAGATGGTTTCATTGTTTTCAATAGAAAAGTGAGCACAGAGAGGACATGTTAAGATTTACCTGTCAATGAAAGCCCAGGCCAGATTCAAGGTCTCCATATTCCCAGATCCGAGTTAGTCCCATCTGATTATCTCAAAGAACTATTCTTTAAATAATTTATCTCTTAAAATTAATAGCTCATTATACAATCTCATCTATCATGTCACTTGATATATAAATTTAAATGTTTTTATTATTAGATTATATATATTATGTACATGAAATAGTAATTTGGTAAATTAAAAGATCATTAGTTTGATACATTTAATCAAATCTCACAAATTTTATAGAATACAGAGACTAGAATATCATCTATACCTTGTTAATGCACAAATTAAATGACTACGGTTTTTATAGTACTCCTTTCTCTGGGTCTTCTTTCCGAGTGGTCTATCTCCAAATGTGTAAGTCAGTTTTAACCTCAGTTTTGTAGGATGACCATTAATTTCACAAAAAGGCAGTGGGGTAATTGTTTTATAGCAGGCTATGCAAATGCAAAGCAAGTAGACTCATGGAGTGTTAAATGTAGACTCATGGAGTGTTAAATGTATGATCACAGATATTTCTGATCACAAACCGATTTGTCAAATTTGGTGGAGAGTATAGCCAGGATCCCAAGATTCACCAGTAATTAAAGCTCAGCTCTTGCCTGCCTGCTGCCTTCTTTCCCCTCTTCCTTCCTTCCTCCCTCCCTCCCTCTCTCTCTCTTTTCTTTCTTTCTCTTTCTTTCTTTCTTTCTTTCTTTCTTTCTTTCTTTCTTTCTTTCTTTCTTTCTTTCTTTCTTTCTTTCTTTCTTTCCTTTTCTCTCTCTCTCTTTCTTTCTTTCTTCGTTCTTTCTCTCTCTCTCTCTCCCTCCTTCCCCCTCTCTCTCTCTCTCTCTCTCTCTTTCTTTCTTTCTTTCTTTCTTTCTTCGTTCTTTCTCTCTCTCTCTCTCCCTCCTTCTCTCTCTCTCTCTCTCTCTCTCTTTCTTTCTTTCTTTCTTTCTTTCTTTCTTTCTTTCTTTCTTTCTTTCTTTCTTTCTTTCTTTCTTTCTCTCTTCAGAGTCTAGCTCTGTCGCCTGGGCACAGGCTGGAGGGCAGTGGTAGGATCTTGGTTCACTGCAAACTCCGCCCCCTGGGTTGAAGCAATTATCCTGCCTCAACCTCCTTAGTAGCTGGGATTACAGGCATGTGCTACCACGCCCAGCTAATTTTTGTATTTTTAGTAGAGATGGGGTTTCTCCATGTTGGCCAGGCTGGTCTTGAACTCCTGACCTCAAGTGATCTGCCCACCTTGGCCTCCCAGAGTGCTGGGATTACAGGCATGAGCCACTGCGCTTGGTCAGTTCTTGGGTTAATAACACGGGGATGCAACTTTGTAAAAACATATTTTTATTAATTGTCTCTTCAGTACTTTCCTCTGAGATTCTCTGAGCTTTGTAATTAGATAATCGATGAACATTATTGAATTTCATCATATTAAAGTATGATGAAAATTTCATTTATTAAATGCTTATAGACTAAGCACCTCCAGGTGTTTTATATATATATATAAATAAACATATATATAACATACATATTTTATATATATATAACATGTATATATGTTAATGCATTTAATATAGAATTACTATGAAAAAGGATCAGTTATTATCCCCTGATGGTTTGGACATTTGTCTCCTCCAAATCTCATGTTGAAATGTGATTCCCAATGTTGGAGGTAGGTCCTGGTGGGAGAGTTTGGATCATGGGGGCAGATCCCTCATGAATGGTTTAGTACCATCCCCTTGGTGATAAGTGAATTCTTGCTCAGTTAGTTCACAGGAGATGTAATTGTTCAAAACTCTAGGACTTCCTCCCTCTCTCTTGCTCCTGCTCTTACCATGTGACACACCTGCTTACGCTTCACCTTTTACCACGATTCTAAGGCCTTCACCAGAAGCACATGCCAATACCACTCTTGTTGTACAGTTTGCAGAGCACTGAGCCAATTAAACATATCTTCTTTATAAACCACCCAGTCTAAGGTATTCCTTTATAGTAACGCAAAGGGGCTAATACATCCCCCGTGTTATAAGTGAGAAATTGAGGCACAGTGTTAAATTGTCCAAATTTAGATAGTTAGTAGTTAAAAATTCAGGCATAATTATACATACTAAGCAGGTTAGGTCTAGAGCCTGTGCACTAAACAGCTACACTGTGGCTTCTCAATAAAGAACAAGTATAGAACAACTTGGATTATATCGGTCAGAATTCTTCCCATTTGGCTAAATATGAGGAAAAAAATGCGTGGGTGAAAGCTTAGGTTTTGGAGTCCTCTGCCTTTAAACCACAATTTCACCTTTTATTAATAATATTCAGCAAATTTCTTATCATCCTTAAGCCGTTTTTCTCATCTGGAAAATGAGGATAAGAATACCTTTATTGTAGATTGCGAAATTAAATGATTAATAATTCATTCTTATTATTTTCTCTACTATTTTTCTTCTTTATAAGCACTCAGTGGCGATTACGCTTTACACCAATCCAACAAACGAGACGCTGTAGTAAAATTCTTTCTAATTTGAATAAGAAAGAGAAAACAGACATTAATTATTTTATCTTTAATAAATAGACGTGGCTCTTGGAACAACTGCATTATGTCAGGTGAACCTAATCTTATTCAAAATTGGAGTATCTTTAAAAAATGTATAAGTGAGGCTGGGAGCGGTGGCTCACGCCTATAATCCCAGCACTTTGGGAGGCCGAGGCGGGCGGATCACGAGGTCAGAAGATCGAGACCATCCTGGCTAACACGGTGAAACCCCGTCT
>NW_016805205.1:33291-45523 GCF_001698545.2 Rhinopithecus bieti | reverse complement strand
AAAAAAAAAAAAAAAAAAAAAAAAAAAAAGTGTAAGTGAATAGTAACTATCACGAAATAAACAAATAATGGGCTTCCCTGTCATACTTTAACTGCGGCTTGATTTTAAATTATTATTATAATACTTTGCAGAAATAAGTCTAAGTGTATCGTGAGGTATTTGTTCTTCCCCTTATTTACTGATTTAAGCTCATATTTTTACTTGGATTTTGGTTATATTTATTTTCTGATTCATTATCTGAAAACATTAATAGATCACTAAGAAGAAAGGAGAAAATACTTAATGGAGGGAAAACCCAAACCTATACCGTAACTGAAAATCTCATTTCTTCTAAAACTGCGCTTTAGTTTTCAAAGTAAAGAACTTGGATCATTATTAGCGGGCTCTGCTCTTTCTTGTCCATTTCTTAATGGCACTGTTACAGATAGGAAGTCTCAAAATTTTGGGATCACTTTCATGCCTTTTAAATTTTAAAATTCCTTTCATTCCCTTTTTACTCATCTCATTTATCTTTCCATGTACTCATTCTCATTTTGTACCATTCCATGCCATCTCTAATGCATAAATGTATATGTATATGTATGTATATACACACATGCATGTGCAGGTACACACACACGCACACACATGTATGTATATTTACCATTCTTATTAGCATGGTGTTTCATTGCCAGGAATAATATTTTATATAAAAATTTTAACTTATCCCCTTACATTCTGCCCACCCGCACTTCACCTCAGTGTTACCTATCTTAATAAATTGATTGTATTGGGCTATTCAAACTAGACTCTAGGGAATTCTCATCCTATTCATCTCTCATATCCAATGGCAGCATACAAGATAATTCCCCTCTGAAATGTTCTTATTTAAACCCATCCCTATCTTTCCTATCCAGTTGGTATCAGCAAAACTTTAGTCAATAGTGGGAAGAGCAGGGATGAGCAGATTCATTGGCACAAATATATGATTTGATAGAAAAAATATGACCTAGTGTTAGATAGATCAGTAGGATGACTATAGTTTCCAATAATCTAGTGCACATTTCAAAATAGCTAGAAGAGAATAATTTGAACGTTGCCAGGACAAAGAAAAGACAAATATTTAAGGTGATTATATCCCAAGTACGTTGATTTGATCTTTACAAATTACATGAATGGATTAAATTATCACATGTATCCCCAAACTATGTATGTTTCTTATGCATCAACAAAATAAAATAAATACAAATCCAAAATAACCCTTCAGTCACGAGCTCTCATTTAGCTGTACTGAATTTAACTCTGAGATACGACAATGGGGAAAGATCCAGAGCCATATTACTGCTGCTGCTTTCAATAGTTCTTCGTTCTGTACATTCCATAAAAAAAGGTTTCTCATATTCCTTAGTCTAACATTCAAAACTTTCCAACATGCGGTCTCTGCTTCCTTTTCCATAGGTGTCTCTTGTTACACAACCATCCCCTAATATAATAGATACTAATTATCTCCCTGCACATAGGCTACATTCTACCCTGTCTGCTCTTAGGATCCAAATGAAGACTTCTCACAACCCTTTTTATGTGTCCATGTTGCTATCACAATCCCGCTCAAGGACGAAGTTGTATTCTACCTCTTTCCGCTTACACATTCTAGAGATGGCCCAGTTTCCTTCATCTTTCATCACAGCATAATACATCTTCCTTGATTTGATGATTATCAGAGACTGCTGTGAAATGAAATAAGTTCTAGTATATCTAGTTTTATTCTTATGGTTGTAAGTTTCATTTTAGTAAAATGGTGCCTTTATTCTGATTATTTGTTATACATATAAAATCACAGAAATTTCATATAATATCTGGTGGTACATGGAAGAAAATGAAATATTCTCTAATATCTTCTATATATGATTATTAACATGCCCCTTCAATTTTCCTGATATAATTTAGAGCATACAAGGATTTTGCATATCATTAAAAGCTTTGTATATCGTTAAAATCACGCATTTTAATATGCAGGGTATTCCATTTTTCATATTTACTTAATACATTTAACATTTTACCTATTGCTAAACAGTTAAGTTGTTTCTTATATTTGGTCTTTTTTTTTGTTTTGTTTTGTTTTGAGACAGAGTCTCTCTCTGTCACCCAGGCTGGAGTGCAGTAGTATGATCTCAGCTCACTGCAACCTCTACCACCCAGGTTCAAGCAATTCTCGTGCCTCAGCCTCCCAAGTAGCTGGGATTACAGGTATGCGCCACCATTCTGGCTACTATTGTTTCTTTTTTTGTATTTTTAGTAGAGACAGGATTTTGTCATGTTGCCCAGGCTATTCTCGAACTCCTGGCCTCAATTTATCTGCCCCCATCAACCTCCCAAAGTGCTGAGATTACAGGTGTGAGACACCACACGTGGTCATTATATTTGTTGTTTAATATAATACTGTAATGAAAAGACTTAATTTTGGGGCCACATCTCTGATTTATTTAAGATATATTCCTATAAATTTAGATTTTTCCTAAAAGAGCAATTTCTTGGCCAATATATCTACAAATATTTCAGGCTATCACAACATATTGTCAAATATGTTATCTATAATGTTTTATTTTTTGATGTCTGTATGTGATTAGGAGAGGCCTTTCCCCTCCATTCACATAAGCACTGTGAATTATCTTTTTTAACATATTCTAATTTTATAGCAGAAAATTTATGTCACAATTAAATTTATATTTTTATGCATATTAGTGGAAATAATTTTGTATATTATTAAACAAAATACTGCCTTTAAATTTTGTTTTCATACCATTTGTCTTTTTAAAAATATCAGCATGTTTAAGATTTTAAAAAACTTTCTTTTGTTCTCTTTTAGAGGTGACATCTCAGCTCTGTCACCGAGCTGGAATGTATTGTTGGGCTCTAGTGATCCTCCTACCTAAACCTCCCAGGTAGGTGGTCCTATAAGTGCATGCCGCCACACCTGACTAATTTTGTTCACTTATTTTAGAGATGAAGTTCACTATGTTGCCTAGGCTGGTCTCAAACTCCTGCGCTCAAGTGATTCTCTTATTTTAGCCTCCCAGAGTGCTGAGATTACAGACATGAGTCACCACGTCTGGTCTAAAAACTAACTTGTTAAATGCTTCTTGAATATTAAAAGAAGTAACCATTTTACATAGTTATAACAGATATTATTTTCTTAACTTTTAAATAGTGTAGGCATAGGTAATTTGTCTCATTTTTTCTTTCACAACAATTAAAACAGAATTTTGAGCAAAGTAATTGCTAAATACATGTGTATAATTGAATTTATTAACCTCAAAGTAAAAAATAATAGTTACAATTTAAATTTACTGGTGAGTTTGGATAATAAAACTTTCATCTCACACAGTCTAAGTTCAGAGCTTTTTTTCCTTTATAAAACTGGTAAAAGTAATCCAAATATCTCTTTTCCAAGTAGAAGATGCTCACATTCCAGGGGCCTCTAGCCAGAGCCTGTTCATTATGCACACTATCCCAAACCTAATACATAACACAGTAAATTATGATAGGTTAATTTATACTTTGATTTTGAAGTTATATTGTGATATACTTTGATAATTATATTTGGAATATAATTTTGATTAGGACGTTGGTATTAAAACTCGTCTTACCAGCTTTTGTTTTATTTTAATAACAGTTTAATTGACAACATTGGCTTCTAAAATTGTGTAGAAATATTAACTTTGTTGGCAAAAAAATAAAGGGTTTATGAAGAAAATGTGAAAAGGATGAAGAGCAAGTTCTTGTTTCTGCCAGGCGAATTCGAAGTACAGCCTGATCCTTTGTAGTGTGAGCCTTGCATTAAAAAAAAAAAAAAAAAAAAAAAAAACAACTATGTGACAAACAAAATGTAAGTTTTACTGTTTTATTTTATATAGCAGATAGTTTTACTATCGACTATTTTAGTGGAATATTTCAGATAATGCTTTATTCCGAATGTTATTTTCTCGCTTAACATTAAGCTAATCCCTCTCTGTGTATTAGAAGTGTGTTCTTGGGCAAAGCACATCACACTTGAAAGGAGAGCCCACAGGAATGATTGCTGTGGGGATGCCATTTTTCTATGTCCCAGAATGGCTCCTGAGCACAGGTACAGAAAATCGATTAAAAAAGAGACAGCCATGTATCCAAGTCAAAAAAGCTTTTATTTAGAGGCTTAAATTTGAAAAAAATATAGACAGAACACTCTCTACCATGAGCATATATGCACTAATACTAGAATATCACATATGAAACTAAGCATTATGGGATTTAAAAAATATAACACAGATGGAAATGGAGAGCACAGAACGCCAAAGAACAAACAAAGGCAAGATCTACCGTGTAGTATTGCTTTTAGTTTTTCTGATTGCCACCTTCCCTGATATGGTTTTGCTCTGGGTCCCCACCAAATCTCATCTCAAATTGTAATCCCTGGTGTTAAGGGAGAGACCTGGTAGCAGGTGATTAGATCATGGGTGCAGTTCCCTGCCCCATGCTGTTCTCGTGATAGTGAGTGAGTTCAAATGGGATCTGATGGTTTAAAAGTGTTTGGCAGTTTCCCCCTCATTATCTCTCTCCTGCTGCCATATAACCTGTGATTTGCTTCCCTTTTGCCTTCTGCCATGATTATAAGCTTCTTGAAACCTCCCAAGCCATGTGGAACGTAAGTCAATTAAATCCCTTCTCTTTATAAATTACCCAATGTCTCTTCATAAATTACCAAATGCCTGGTACCAGGAGTTTGCAGCACTGCTATAAAGATACCTGAAAATGTGGAATCGACTTTGGAACTGGGTAACGGACAGAGGTTGGAACAGTTTGGAGGGCTCAGAAGAAGACTAGAAGATGTGGGAAGGTTTGAAACTTCCTAGAGACTTGTTGAATGGTTTTGACCAAAATGGTGGTAGTGATATGGACAATGAAGTTTAGGCTGAGGTGGTCTCAGATGGAGATGAGGAACTGGAGCCAGCATCACTCTTGTTATGCTTTATCAAAGAGACTGGTGGTACTGTGCCATACTCTAGAGATCTGTATAACTTTGAACTTGAAAGAGATGATTTAGGAATCTGGCAGAATAAATTTCTAAGCAGCAAAGCATGCAAGAGCTTAGCTGGCTTTTTCTGAAAGCATACAGTCATATGCATTCACAAAGATATGATTTGACATTGGAACTTACATTTAAAAGGGAAGCGGAGCATAGAAGTTTAGGAAATTTGCAGCCTCTTCATGCAGTAGAAAAGAAAAACTCATTTCCTGGGGAGAAATTCAAGCCTGCTATGATGTCTTGCTTCCCCTTTGCTTTCCGTCATGATTGTAGGTGTCCTGAGGACTCCCCAGCCATGTGGAACTGTGAGTCAATTAAATTTCTTAATAACTTACCCAGTCTCAAGTAGTTCTTTAGAGCAGTGTGAAAACAGACTAATACATGCCCTAAAGAGAAGGAGTAGGTTATTATCATCAGAATTACATTATCAGTTATTCAAAAATATTGTAATTTGCTTTACTTATTTCCATTTATGTTGATATGTTATTTGTCATTTTTATTATCTGTTGAAAAGTTGTATATTTTAGTTCCTTTATTTTTTACCACAGTGGTAGACAAGGGATCTGTTAACATTTTGTATAAAGGGCTGGGTAGTAGATATTTTAGTCTTTCTGGACAATTCAGTCTCTGTCACAACTGCTCCGTGCTGCTGTTGTGGCACAAACACTGTTATAAACAACTACAAACAAATGAATACAGTTTTGTTTCAGTAAAATCTTATTTACATAATAGGCAGCAGACTGGATTAGACTCAAGGGTCATGGTTTGACAACCTCTATTTTAGACCAATAATTCTAAAACATATTTAATGTTATGGATATTATATTTTCTGTTGTAAGAAAGACAGTAATTTCTATTTCCTGATACTTTTCCACATTTCTTTAGGAACACATGTAATTGGGCCATTTAGTTCAGAACTAACACTACAAATAAAATGGATAATAGCAAGATACAGTGTCTACATGTGTTTTTAAAAATTCCAATTATACATGATCCAGGACCCACCCATCAGGGATTTGAAAGCAACTCTAAGCTTAATCAATTTTCAGTGATGACTCTACCCAACATTGGAATCTAATAAAACCCGTGGATTGGAAATTAGAGATGGCCGTTCCTTTACTACAATATTAGGTTCTGGTACTCCTTGTCCATATCAAGTGAGACCTTCCAGGCTGGACAGCCAGGTAGGTGATATCCCATTGCCCATACCGGACTCAGCACTATGGCTTCCAAAGCTGTGACTTTTAATACTTTTTCCTTTCCTCCACCCTCCTATGCAGCCATCTCTTTACTACTTTATCATAGTATTGCAGTTGGTGCATAAAGAAGCATTAGTGATCATCCTGTTTAAATTTCCCTGTGGCAATATTATAGAGCAAATGACTTAGACTTTGGAAATTTACAAACAATAAAAACAACAAAAATCATTATGAGAATAATATGATTCCCTGTGAATAGGACTAGGTATAAAGAATAGGTTTGAAACTCACTCCTTTTTTTCTGAAAACTTAATAGGAGGCAATATGAAAGAAAGATGAACCACATTAGAAAATAGGTTATTTTCTTAAGACTCTGAGAGAAGTGCTATTTAAAGCAGAGATGTACCTTTTTCTCTATGATGTATCTTTTTGGATTTCCCAGTTCTTCCAAAATGAATTTTAGGTACATTATAAAATCTGCCAGTGTGGATGAAAAGAGAACTGGGAGTCTCTGGGCAACTTTAGAGAAGAGCAGCCATAAATAGTGAAGGTGATGCATTGGAGAGTCAGGTCAATATTAGAAGTCCAGTGAGTATTGTGCTATGAGGAGTGATGGGAACAATGACATGATGATGTTGTCTAGCTACTGCTAGGAAACTGAAGAGAGATATAGACTAAAACCTATTGCTTTCCTACAGTATCCTAGGGAAAATTTTAAAAGTGGTTGTGAAAGACCCATGGATTATGTATAAATGATTATAAATTAGAAATAACCTAATGGCCATCAATATTTAATGTTTATGCTTAACCAGAAGATTAAGCACATTATGGTATAAAATATCATAGGATACTCTGATGCGAAATGTGATGCAGACTCACATATACTGGCATGTTAAAGTATACACCTTATACGGTTGAGTGAAATAAAAATTAAAATGTTTTAGTTTTAATTATGATGTAGAATGGTGTGAAAGATCTTTTCTTCGATGGTTCCAATTAGAATAACCTGCAAAACAAAAATTAATGTGTCTCTAAGGCCAAAAAAAAAGCAGTAAAAGAAAGGAAATTTTGTTGAATATATAGACAGAGCCATAAAAGCTTTCCCATAAGAAGCAACATCTGCTTTGAATACTGGTCTACAGAAGAGTGGGTCTGCTGCAAATAAAGTGCTTTTTGGTGATGAGAAATTACACACAAAAGCAGGCGAAGCGTATACAGTGTTTAGATTTTAGAGCCCTAGCAGAGTTGCATATAAAAGTAAACCAAAAATATATGAAACCACAGCCAAACACCAAACTAGCTTAAATATCAGTAAGATCAGAGAGATAGTGGATGTCTCAAAGTTTGGGAGTTGGTCTAATTGGATATACATTCAATACAGTTAAGGCTATGACCCAGTCCCAGCTGATAGGAGGAATTTGAATTATTAGTTTGGTATCCCAGCTGCTAGACAGAGAATACAACTTGCTATAAACAAAACATAAAGTGTATATTATAGTTACTTATCCACTGCTTATTTTAAAATATACTTTATCTGTAATAATAATAAGTTACAGGCATGCAAGAAAAGCTGTGATACATCATATGAATCAAAACAATCAATAAAAATAATCTCATAGATGACCCAGTAATAAAAAACTATCAAAGACTTTAGAAAAACTATTAGGAAGATGTTAAAAAAAATTTAAGAGAAGACCAATATAATTAGTGAAGACGTAGAGCATTTTGTTAAAAAAAAAAATAGAAAATATAAAGAAAACACAACTGGGAATTCTAGTATGGAAAATAGAACATCTGAAATTAAAATATTATTGGATCTGACTAGAAATAATCAATAGAAAGTATTCAAATGGAAACATTCCCCAAAAAAGTTTTAAAAAATTGAATTCCGTCACCTAGGGGACAATATTAAACAATCTAACATGTAAGTAATTAAAATCACATGAGTGGAGAATAAAAACATTAAAGGAAAAAACTGCTGAAATTTTAAAAATGTGCCCTAAAACAATTCAATTGCAAGAAGCCCAAAAAATACCAAGCTGAATGATACAAAGATTATACAAAGAAATATAATTGTCAAATTGCCAAAAGAAAAGATAAAGAATCTTAAAAACAGACAGAGACTGACAGCTGACTTCTCATCAGAAACAATACAAGTCAGAAAACAATGGAATGACCTCTGGTGGAAAGAGGGCACATATCATCTCCCAAGACATAGATATCTGGTAAAAATATTCAACGGAGAGAAAAGAGAAATGAAAGGTATTTAGATAAACAAAACCTAAAAGAGTGTGTTGGTCACAGATTTCCACTAAAACAAATAATAAAGAAAATTCTTTAGGCTGAAGAGAAACAGTACAAGATGGAAAAATATCTGGTAGAAGAAATGAGGAGCAAAAGAAATGGTAATTACATCATTTGGCATCCCAATCCAAGTCTTAGGTACCATTTTTTTTTTTTTCCCAACCAGGGCAATAAACTTGATGGGTTTGAGAATTCACTCTTCTTGCCTTTCCTGCCACTCTTATACTTAAGGCTTGGATGTAGCCTTCTGGTTTTCTTGCCCTCTGGTTACAGGAGATGAGAGTTTCTTTCTATGCTTCCTAGGAGGTCCTTTGACTTTTCATACTTTGTCTTGAATTGGTGATTAATCATCTTTAGCCTTTCCTTGTCATTGTCTAATGTACCAATAGAACCCAGTAATAGCTATCTGGTTTCTGAATCCTTACTTATACTGCCTTCCCCGAATAAGTCTAGTTAGTCCCTTTGGCATGTCCTCTTCTGACATTATTCTATTATAGCCCCTACCTGTGGATGTTTTAACACTCCTGATGCTACAACCAGGGGTACTCCTCGCCCACTGGCTATCAAGTGATCCAGCTCCAAAATACTCTTTAGAATCTGCCTCACAGGACCTCCTTCTGTACCAGCCATCGTTGGTCAGACCCTGAAAACACATTCTGAGACAGAGATTTGCCTACAGGAAGTTAATTGGGAAACAGTCTTTGAATCAACATCTAGGAGGGAAGCAGGGGTGGGCAGAAGAAAAAGTTAAATTGTGATCCAGTTGTAACAGAACTCAGTGAATCCTAAAGAAGAGCTCCATTGCTTGGATGGCCTTTAAAGTTATTCAATATCGGGGCAAACTTTTGAGGCCTTTATACCCCCACGTTAATTGGTCAGGCAGGCACAGTGCACCTAGGGGGAGGCATGCCCTTGAGCTAGGCAGCTCCCTTTGACCAAGAGCCCTTCCCAAAGCAAGCCAGCTGAAGCCATCCACAGCCAACCACCAGAGACTGAAGGTGTTGCAGTCTTGAACAAGTGGATCTCAATGGCATCTGCAGCAACTGTCATCCACCTCTGAGGAGGCAGGGTGAGCTTTTTAAAACGACTGTTTAACAGACCCAACTCACTTTCTGCTAATAGTTTATTATGTCCTATGAAGGCGTGCACGTGCTGTTTCCCTTTCACTGACTTCTGTTAAATAACACCAGTCTTTTCTGCTTTTCAGACCCTTTTCCAAGCCCTTGTACTCGTTTCTTTAGCCCTTTATCCTCTTTCCTAACATTGTTTGTTTGCTGGATCTTTCTTGTCAAATGTCACTTCTTAAGAGATTTTTGCCTACCCACTCCATCCAAAGTTCCCTGCTCACCTATCTCACTTTCTTCAACTGTGCATCATTTCATTGTTTTATTTCCTAGGCAGCACTTTTCACTTTTTGTTATCCCTCTGTGTTCCATGTCTCCATTAAAGCCTAAGCTTGATGAAGAGAAGGAATGTGTTAGTGAGGTTCCTTACAGTATCTCCAGTGACTGGCATGGGGCATGTACATGGTAGGTTTTCTGTAAATATTTGTTGAACAAGCAAATGAATCAATCTCACCAGGCTTAGAATCTTTGTAGGCATTTTTACAAGGCTTATCATATCTTCTCATCCATAGTCAGAACTTCCTCTGTTTTCCAATAAAAGCACAGAAACAATTAGACTGAAAATAAATACATTAACTAGTTTTATCATGTTAGCCATGAATTTTAACTTCATGAACAGAGGACTTCAAGGTAGAGTAATGATGCTATATTCAGGCAATATTTCTCAGCACATATTGAACATTGGGGAATATAATAGGTCTATGTCAGGTTGTTTTTGTATGTTAATTTTTTTAACTTTCCCAGAAATCAATCCAAAGAGGGAGAGTCTCAAAATGCACTGCTTTCTACCTCTCACCTTCACTGTGAAAGACAATGCCAACCATCTCTCCAGCTGACTCTCCCAGTAATGTTTTCCCAGATGTGAAATTCTCATCAATGAACTGTGGAAGTGTGTTAGATCCCCTTACATTTTTGCATTTATTTTTTTTTTTTTTTGAAAATTTAAGATGCACAACTTGTAAGTAAGATGACATGAGTACTTTCCATTTTATTTCTACTGGACTTCAATAATAGTGATCCTGCCAGAACAAATCCAGTTCACATTATAATTTAATTGAATATAACTCAGCTAGCTTGGTGTTCTTAATATTGCTCTACCAACACAGAGCTTAGTCTGTGAGTACCCTAAAGAGAATTCCAGAAATTCACAGTTCTGCTGAAGGACACAGGATATCTCTTTCACTGACTCCTACCTTCTGTTGGAAAATTCTTACTCTGCCACAGTGTTCTGTGATCTTTCTGGGTTCTGCTTCTTTGAGGCCATTGCCAACTGATATGTGGCTTTACTCTCTGACTTGGGTTTAATTTTTAGTTTCTCCCTGAAGGGTGCCTAAAAAATCATCTTCAGATCAATCCTCATAGATTCAATGCCAGCTTAATCCATCACTGAACCCAATCTGGGTTAGATATCCAGCCTCTGACATGATCTTCAAGAAATTGAAGACTTTGTGTTTGCATAATAATTTCTACATATCTTACATCAGAGAAAAGGAACTGGTGTTATCAAGTACTTCTTGTACATCAGATGCTTTAGAGAGAAACTTTTATGTAATCCTTGCATTACTCTGAGAGTCAATAATGTCCATTATTTTGTCAAAAGGATATAGGCTTAGAAAAATTATTGTACCCAAGACCGACCACTGTTTATAAATTATAGCAACCGCAATTAGATTTAAGCTGTAGAACTACAGAACCAATGCTCCTACTGTCCAAATATGATATAAACTTTGAGAAAAGACAATTCTGAGAAGAAAGTTTGTTTTCCAGTGCCTTCAGTCTTGCAATGCTGCCTCTTTCCTTTCTTTACAGCACCTAATTTTTGTTGTTACTGAACACACTTTGACATCTGCTTCTGGAAGATCTAATTACATAATTTAAATACAAGCCAAGAAATACTAATGCAATGCATGGCCTTTTCCAAGAGCTTTTAAATTATAATGAGTTAACTACATCCTCAATAAAAGGAGCATGTACAAATTCTAAATTTAGGCATTTTATTCTTAGAGTAGGAGATATTTTCTTAGTGGAAAAACAGTATTCTTGAAATTGAATCACAGAGGCATATCATGCACTCTGGGTTTGATAAAAGTAGTGGTGACCCTATCCAAAAATAACTGTACCATCGTAGATGAGTATCCGTTATAGCATGGCTAGGTGTTCTATGCGTTCAAATTCACACAATATCAAGAAGTCTGTCTCAAATCCATTTTAGTAAGCTAAGTAATTATGTAATTAACTAAACTGAATTCACGAAATATTCCCTGAAGCAAAAGTTCATATTCAATTCATATAAAATGTATTTTTCTCAGAATGAGTATTACCAATGCCTCCATTATAAGCTTGATAGAGTCTCCTTATTGTTAATACAGTCTAGCCTCTAACATTTACAAATTTGATGTAATATCTTGAGTTTAACACTGATTTCTTTTTCTCAAAATTCTCGTTTAATCAGCTCTACATACATTTAAGAAAATATGATTCTATCTTAGATAGACCTTTTTCTCAGCCTGTGTTGATTTTGATCTTAGCATCAGGGAGCCAGGCTCCTATATTCCAGAAAGGTT
>NW_016805205.1:14045-33201 GCF_001698545.2 Rhinopithecus bieti | reverse complement strand
TTTTTTTTTTTTTTTTTTTTTTTTTTTTTTTTTTTTTTTTTTTTTTTTTTTTAGCAAAATTGTTTATGTAAAATAGATACAGAACAAGATACTGAATTTTAAAATTCTAAATTTATCTTGCTAAGTTAAAAATAGAATAGCAATTGATAATGATATTATTTATTATTGTCTATAATATTATATTTTAAAAAGGTATGTAATACAATTTTCAGGTTAAACTAGAAACATTGATAATTCTAATCTCAAAAGATATCATTCCAAAAGAAAATTGTTGTTTTCAGTGTGACCAATTAAGATTATCATTCCTGGCTTGATGATAAAACTTCTGAAAGATGGTTATTTTATTTTTATTATACCTTAAGTTCTGGGGTACATGTGCAGAACACGCAGGTTTGTTACATAGGTATGCACGTGCTGTGGTGGTTTGCTGTACTCATCAACCCATCATCTACACTAGGTATTTCTCCTAATGCTATCCCTCCTCTATCCCCCCACCCCCAATAGGCCCTGGTGGGTGATGTTCCTCTCCCTGTATCCATGTATTCTCATTGTTCAACTCCCACTTATGAGTGAGAACATGTCGTGTTTGGTTTTCTGTTCTTCTGTTAGTTTGCTGAGAATGATGTTTTCTAGCTTCATCCATGTCCCTGGCAAAGGACATGAACTCATCCTTTTTTATGGCTGCATAGTATTCCATGGTGTACATGTGCCACATTTTCTTTATCCAGTCTATCATTGATGGGCATTTGGGTTGGTTCCATGTCTTTGCTATTGTGAACAGTGCTGCAATAAACACAGGTGTGCATGTGTCTTTATAGTAGAATAATTTATAATCCTTTGAATTATATACCCAGTAATAGAATTGCTGGGTCAAATAGCATTTCTGGTTCTAGATCCTTAAGGAATTGCCACACTGTCTTCCACAATGGATGAACTAATTTACACTCCCACCAACAGTGTAAAAGCATTCCTATTTCTCCACATCTTCCCCACCATCTATTGTTTCCTGACTTTTTAATGATCGCCATTCTAACTGGCATGAAATGGTATCTCATTGTGATTTTGATTTGCATTTCTCTAATGACCAGTGATGATGCGCTCTTTGGCCACTTAAATGTTTTCTTTTGAAAAGTGTCTGTTCATATCTTTAGCCACTTTTTGATTTTTTTTCTTTTAAATTTGTTTAAATTTTTTGTAGATTCTGGATATGAACCCTTTGTCAGATGGATAGATTGCAACAATTTTCTCCCATTCTGTAGGTTGCCTGTTTACTCTGAAGATAGTTTTTTTTTGTTTTGTTTTTTGTTTTTTCCTGTGCAGAAGCTCTTTCATTTAATTAGATCCCATTCCCATTTGTCAATTTTGGCTTTTTTTGCCATTGCTTTCAGTGTTTTCATCATGAAGTCTTTGCCTTTGTCTATGTCCTGAATGGAACTGCTTAGGTTTTCTTTTAGGGTTTTTGTGGTTTTAGGTCTTACAGTTAAGTCTTTAATCCATCTTGAGTTAATTTTTGTATAAGGTGTAAGAAAGGGGTCCAGTTTCAGTTTTCTGTGTATGGCTAACCAGTTTTCCCAACACCATTTATTAAATAGGGAATCCTTTCCCCATTGCTTGTTTTGGTCAGGTTTGTCAAAGATCAGATGGTTGTAGATGTGTGGTGTTATTTCTGAGGCCTCTGTTCTATTCCACTGGTTTATATATCTGCTTCGGTACCAGTACCATGCTCTTTTGGTGACTGTAGCCTTGTAGCATAGTTTGAAGTCAGGTAGCATGATGTCTCCAACTTTGTTCTTTTTGCTTAGGATTGTCTTGGCAATGCGGGGTCTTTTTTGGTTCCATATGAAATTTACAGTAGTTTTTTTTTTTCCAATTCTGTGAAGAAAGTCAATGGTAGCTGAATGGAAAATGGTTCTTAAAATAAATACCATATTCATCATTTTATACTACCTCTCCTATTTTTATTAAAATCTCTATTCTAATTGGCATTAATTTTCCCAATTCAGCCATAAATTGCCACATTATTTGTTTCCTCTGTGTTAAGTCTTGTGTAAAAAGACTGTTTTCTATTTGTTTCACAAAACCAAAAACCAGTAAAACTGAAACCTAACACCTCTTACAAAGTATGACATATACTGCAAAAACCACTGTTATTCACATTACTCACTATGATGCTATTTCTTCATGAATCAAAGTCCTTCGCCTTGTGGCTCTATAGTTCCTTGTCATGCTGACACATGACTGGTCCATGAGCTTGCTTCGGCAATTAACATTAGCACGTATGATGACAGCAGAGACTTGAATTTGACTTGCGCATTTCTGCCTTCTCTTTTGGACCCCTGCCACTATCACAAGAATGTGCTCAGCTAGCCTCCTAGAGTACTATGAGAGATGTGTGGAAGAGCGCTCAATTGCACAGCAAAGGCCGTCTTAAAACAGCATGCCCCCAGCACACCAAACCAACTATCTGCAGGTGCATGAGAGAACCCAGCCAGTCTCAGTCAGTCCTGCTCAGATGAGCAGAGCAAGTCTGCTAACCCATAAAGTTATGAGAAATAATATACATCGGCCATTGTAAACAACTAATTTTTCACGTGGTTTGTTATGCAGCATTACTGAAGGGATATATAATTGATACATTTACTCTGTATTTTTTCATTGCTTTTAAGAAAAAGGAATTGCTTCATAGTTGTTATCATTATCATCAGCATCGTTATTAAGTTTCCACATAATTTATGCCAATACTCTTGACCTTGGCTATTTGGGAAAGGTATAAAGTATTTTTTAGGTATGTACATTGTTTTTTCTAAGATCTAATATCATTGGACACTTATTAGACGGTAGCAAGTACAGTGTAAACATAACTTTTATATGCACTGGGAAACCGATAAATCTGTGTGACTCACTTTATTGCAATTTTCACTTTATTACTTTATTGCAATGGTCTAGAACCAAACGTGCAATATCTCTGAGGTTTGCCTGTACTAAATTCTGAAATGGCACGGTGGGAATGACAAAGTCTTAATAAGCTACTATTCTCTTAGAGCAATTTGTTTTTAAGTGTTAAATTATCTAAATAATTCTTCATTTCCTAAGCATTACTATTATTTACAGTTTTATTTGAAAAGGACTAAGACAATTTATTATGGTCCTAATTTTTTGTGATATTAAATGGGTAACCAGTATATTTCTATGACAAGACTTTCTGCATGCCTTTAGGATTACAGCTTCAGATAGTCTACAGTTCAGATAGTCTACAGTTAAAATAGTTTACAGTTCTGATAGATAGAAATAGAAGTCTGTAGTGTTTTACTTTTGTTTTTTTTATTTGTAGAAAAGATTTAAAGCTCCAGGAGGACTTTTCACTATTAAATATTTTACGAAAGAAAAGAAAGAGAAAAAAAGAATATCTCATGGACTGTCAAGAATGCACAAATAGATTGTAGTTATAAGATTGATGTGTCATTTTGTACATTTCCCCAGATCCTGGTAGTGGAGTGACTTAAGGAGTGTAATATTATCATAAAGGGACAGTGAACAAAAACAAAGAGAAACAACAAATAAGAAAACTCTCCCTCATCTTTTTCTCTGAACAGACTGCCTAATTATAATGTATGAACACCATCAGAAATGTTTAAAGAAATGCTGGAAGCACTAACAGTTTTTCAGAAATTGCAGAGAAATACTCATCACTAGCCATTAAATTCTATTCAATATTTTGTTTTGTTTTGCTTTGAAGAATCAGTTCAACAGAGCAAAGAAATCCGAAATCATTGTGAACTCAGCCCAAAGTAATCGTTACTGTTCTGCTTGTTCTTAACATAGTGAACTGAGGCAAATTAAGTACATGACTGGGAAAGAAAACTTGCAACATGTTACAGACATAAGACTCATGTGATTTCAAATCATCAAGAAAACACAGCTCAGTGGACATATGATGAAAATAGGTAATTCAAAAGAAAAGAAAATATAAATGGCTAATCTGTATGTGTAAGCATTCGGTCTAATAGCAGTCAGACAAATTTAAAAGAAAAATGTAGTATAATATTTTACCCATTTAAGAAACCACACAATTTATCTTTGAGAGTATTGAAGAGGCTTCAGGAAACAGATCCTGCTGTCAATGTAATTGGGCAAAGCCACTTTGGAAGGCAACATAAAAGTTCATTACAATTAAAGTGAGCACACTTTATGATTTCAAAGTTCCTTCTTCTCCACTAGGAAAACCTTTCCACTTTTCCACAGGAAGGAAAATCAACACCAAAATATATATGGGTGTTGATTTTGGTCATGTAATGTAGTAATACATAATAAAATAATTTGGATGCCTGTCGCTGGAGAAATGACAAAAATTGTTAATGTTCATATTATGGTATTATAGTCACAAGAAAAAAATGGAAGCACATTTCTTATGTACCAAAATAGAAAAGATAAATAACATGTACTGTTGGGTGAACAAGCAGATTTTGTACTTTGATAGCTGATAATACAATAGTCAGATATATCCAGCAAAAGGCAATTGTGTACGGAACATTTAGAAATGTTGGATGAATTACTATAAACATGTTTAAATGCAAAACAGGGTTCCAAAGAAAGTAAATAAATTCTGCAGAGCAAAAGCAAAACAAAACAAATTAGAAACAAGCAAACAAGCAAAGAAAACAAAATAAAACACATGCAACCAGAGTGGTAAACTTATACAAAAAATGCAGTTTCATGATGGCATTTTTGGATATGTATAAGCAAAAGGCTTGCATTGCGTAGTTTTATTTTATTTTTTTGCTTTTAAATTTTTTGACATGCTTATTAGCTTTATTTTATTTTATTTTTTGAATGGGGTATTCATCCCCTTAAGTACTTATCCTTTGTATTACAAGCAATCCAATTATACTCCTTTAGTTATTTAAAAATGTACAAATAAGTTATTTTGACTATATGTCATCCTGCTGTGCTGTCAAATAGTAGGTCTTATTCATTATTTCTAATCATTTTTTGTACCCATTATCCATTCCCTCTTCCTCCCCAACCCCCAACTACCATTCCCAGCCTCCGGTAACCATTCTTCTACTCTCTATGTTCATTAGTTCAGTCGTTTTAATTTTTAGATCCCACAAGTAAGTGAGACAAAGTGATGTTTGTCTTTCTGTGCTTGGCTTATTTCACTTAACATAATGATCTCTGGTTTCATCCATGTTGTTGCAAATGACGGGATCTCATTCTTTTTCATGGATGAACACTACTCCATTATGTATATGTACCACGTTTTCTTTATTCATTCATAAGTTGATGGACACTTAGGTTGCTTCCAGTGCTTACCTACTGTGAACATCGCTACAATGAACATAGGCATGCAGATAGTTCTTTGATATACTGCTTTCCTTCCTTTTGGGTACATACCCAGCAATGAGATTGCAGGATCATATGGTAGCTCCAAATGGTTCTCCACATTGGTTGTACTAATTTACATTTCCACCAACAGTATACAAGGGTTTCGTTTTTTCCACATCCTCGCCACAATTTGTTATTGCTTGTCTTTTGGATATAAGCCATTCTGAGGTGCGATGACGTTTCATTGTAGCTTTGATTTGCATTTCTCCGATAATCCAGTGATGTTCAGAACCTTTTCATATGCCCGTTGGCCATTTGCATGCCTTCTTTTGAGAAATGTCTATTCAGATATTTGCCCATTTAAAAAATCAGATTATTAGACTTTTTCCTATAGAGTGGTTTGAGCTCCTTATTTATTCCGGTTATCAATCGCTTATCAGATGGGTAATTTGTCAATATTTTCTCCCATTCTGTTAGTTGGCTCTTCAATTTATTGATAGTTTCTTTTGCTGTGCAGAAGCTTTTTAACTTGATGTGATCCTATTTATCCATTTTTGCTTTGGCTGCCTGTGCTTATGGGGATATTGCTCAGGAAATGTTTGCCCAGAGCAATGTCCTGGAGGCTGGAGTGCATTGGCGCGATCTCAGCTCACTGCAACCTTCGCCTCCCGGGTTCAAGCGATTCTCCTGCCTCAGCCTCCCGAGTAGCTGGGACTACAGGTGTGCGCCACAAAAATTACAAATGCTAATTTTTGTATTTTTAGTAGAGACAGATTTTCACCATGTTGGCCAGGATGGTCTTGATGTCTTGACCTCATGATTTGCTTACCTCAGCCTCCCATGTTGGGATTACAGGCGTAAGCCACCGTGCCCTGCCAATATTTTCTTATAACAGGTTCATAGTGTGAGGACTTAGATTTAAGTCTTTAATTCATTTTGATTTGATTGTTGTATTTGGTGAGAGATAGGGGTCTATTTTCATTCTTCTGCATGTGGATATCCAGTTTTCACAGCACCAATTATTGAAGAGATTGTCTTTTCACCAGTGTGGATTTATTTCTGGATTCTCTATTCCGTTCCATTGATCTATGTGTCTATTTTTATGCCAGTGCCGTGTTGTTTTGGTTACTAAAGCTCCGTAGCATAATTTGAAGTCAGGTAATGCAATTTCTCCAATATTGTTCTTTTTGCCTAGGATATCTTTGGCTACTATGGGTAGCCATAGAATTGTTAATCCATATAAATTATGGGACTGATTTTTCTATTTCTATGAAAAATGTCATTAGTATTTTGATAGCGAGCACATGGAATCTGGAGATTGCTTTGGTTAGTATAGACATTTTAACAATATTGATTCTTCCAATTCATGAACACAAAATATTTTTCCATTTTTTTTTATTTCCTCTTCAATTTATTTCACCAGTATTTTGAAGTTTTCATTATAGAGAACTTTCACTTCTTTGGTTAAGTTAATTCCTGGGTGTGTAATTTTATGTGTGGCTATTGTAAATAGCATCACCTTTTTATTCCTGTTTCAGATTGTTCACTGTTGGCAAATAAAAATTCTACTAATTTTCGTATGTTGATTTTGTATCACGCAAATTTGCTGAATTAGTTTATCTGTTCTAACAGTTTTAATGTGTGGGTTATTTAGTTTTTTTCAAATATAAGATCATATCATCTGCAAACAAAGATAATTTGACTTTTTCCTTTGAAATTTGAATGAACTTTATTTATTTTCCTTATCTGATGGCTCTAGCTAGGACTTCAGTTCTATGCTGAATAACAGCCATGACAGTGGGCCTCCTTGTTGTTTTAAGATCTTAGAGAAAAGGCTTTCAATATTTTCCATTCATATGCTAGCTATGGGTTTGTCGATATAGGTTTTTATTATGTTGAAGTATGTTTCTTCTGTACCCAGTTTTTAAAGAGCTTTTATCATGAAGGGATGTTGAATTTTATCAAATGTTTCTTCAGCATCAATTGAAATGATATATGATTTCTATCCTTCATTCTGTTGATTTGATTTATCACATTGATTGAATTGCATGTTGAACCATCCATGCATCCCGGGCATAAATCACTTAGTCATAATAAATGACTTTTCTAATGTGTTATTGAACTTGGTTTGCTAGTATTATGTTCAGGATTTTTGCATCAATATTCTTCAGAGATATTGGTCTGTAGTTTTCTTTCTTTGATGTGCATTTGTCTGGTTTTGATATCAAGGCAATACTGGCCTTGTAAAATGAGTTTGGAAGTTACCCCTCCTCATTTATTTTTTGGAATAGTTTGAGTAGTATTGCTATTAGTTCTTCTTTAAATGTTTGATAGAATTCAGCAATTAAGCCATCAGGTCCCAGGCTTTTCTTTGCTGGGAGACTTATTATAGCTTCGATCTCATTACTTGTTATTTATATGTTCAAGTTTTGGGGTTTTTTTTCCTGGTTCAATCTTGGTAGGTTGTATGTGTCTAGGAATTTGTCTATTTTTTTTCCTGGATTTTCCAATTTATTGTCATATAGTTGCCCATAGTAGCCATTAGTGATTATTTGAATTTCTGCAGTATCTGTTGTAATGTTTCCTTTTTTATTTCTGATTTTATTTATTTGTATCTTCTCTTTTTCTTAGTCTGGTTAAAGGTTTCTCAACTTTGTTTAACTTTTCTAAAAATCAACTTTGTTTCATTGATCTTTGTGTTGTTTTTTCTTTCAATTTCATTTATTTCTGCTCTGATTTTTATTACTTCTCTTCTTCTGCTATTTCTGGGATTGGTTTGCTCTTGCTTTTCCACTTCCTCAGGATGCATAATTACATTGTTTATTTGAAGTTTATTTGAAGTTTTTCTACTTTTTTGATGTAGGCACTTACAGCTATAAACTTCAACTTCCATCTGAACACTCTTTTTGCTGTATCCCATAGGTTTTGGCATATGTGTTTCCATTATCATTTGTTTCAAGAAATTTTTCAATTTTCATCTTAATTTCTTCATTGATCCATTAGTCATTTGGGAGCATATTATTTAATTTCCATATGTTTGTATAGTTTCCAAAAATTCCCCTGGTTATTAATTTCTGGTTTTATTCCATGTGGTCAGAGAAAATGCTTGATATTATTTCAATTCTTGGAATGATTTAAGACTTGTTTTATCATCTATCACACGATCTATCCTTGAGAATGATCCATGTGCTAAGGAAAAGAGTATGTATTCTGCAGTTCTTGAAAGAAATGTTCTGTAAATATCTATTAGATCTACTTGGTCTTTAGTGCAGATTCAGTCCCTTATTTCTTTGTTGGTTTTCTGTCTGAAATATCTGTCAAATGCTGAAAGCAGGGTGTGGAACTGTCCAGTTAAAACTGTATTGGAGCCTATCTCTCTGTTTAACTCTAATAATAGTTGCTTTATATATCTGGGTGCCCAAGTGTTGGGTGTACATATATTTAAAATTATGTACATGCAACATATGCCTGTTGCATATCCCCTTGCTGAATATACTTGTTTATCATTATATAGTGACCTTTGTTATCTCTTCTGATAGGTTTTGCCTTGTAATTTTTTTTGTCTGATATAAATATAGCTACTCCTGCTCATTTTTGGTTTCCATTAGCATAGAATATCTTTTTTCCATTCTTTTAGTTTCAGTCTATGTGTGTCTTGATAGAAATGTGTTTCTTATAGGCAACAGATCAATGGGTCTTGTTTTTTTTATCCATTCAGCCTCTCTATATCTTTTGATTAGACAGTTTAGTCTGTTTACATTCAATGCTATCATTGATAAGTAAGGACTTACTCCTACCATTTTGTTATTTGTTTTCTGGTTGTTTTACGATCCTGTCTTCATTCTTTTTTTCCGACCTATCTTTCTTTTAGTGAAGGTGATTACCTGCGGTGATACGATTTAGTTTCTGGCTTTTTATTTTTTGTGTATTCATTGTATATTTTTTGGTTTGAGGTTACCATGAAGCTTGAAAATACTATCTTATAAATCATTATTTTAACCAGATAACTCAACATTGTTTGCATAAACAAACAAGCAAAAGAAAACTAATAAAATGCTACACCTTAACTTCGTATTTTTTACTGAAATATTAAGCTTTAACTTTTTCTTGTTTCTATTCATATCTTATTGTACTGTCTATGTCTTGAAAAGTTGCAGATTTAATTTTTAATTCATTAATCTTTTATGTTTCTACTTAGGATAAGAGTAGTTTCAGTTACAGCGTTATAACATTCTGTGTTTTTCTCTGTACTTACTATTACCAGTGAGTTTTTAACTTTCAGGTGATTGCTGAGTGTGCATTAAAATCCTTTTCTTTCTGATGAAGTACTCCCTTTAGCATTTCTGGTAGGACAGATCTGGTGTTGATGAAATCTCTCAGCTTTTGTTTGTCTATGAATTTCTTCATTTCTCCTTCATGTTGGATGGTTATTTTCAATAAATACGCTATTCTAGGTTAAAAGTATTTTTCTTCCCTTAGCACTTAAATATGTCATGCCACTCTCTCCTGGCCTGTGAGGTTTCCACTGAAAAGTCTGCTGCCAGGCAGATTGGAGCTCCATTGAATGGTATTCATTTATTTTATCTTGCTGCTTTTAGGATCTTGTCTTTATTCTCGATCTTTGGGAGTTTGATTATTAAATGCCTTAAGGTAGTGTTCTTTGGGTTAAATCTGCTTGGTGTTCCATAATCTTCTTGTACTTGGAATTGATATCTTTCTCTAGGTTTGGGAAATTTTATTTTATTATCTCTTTAAGTAAACTTTCTACCCCTATCTCTTTATCTCTATGTTAAGGCCAATAACTCCTAGATTTGTCCTTTTGAGGCTACTTTCTAGATCCTATAGGCATGTTTCATTGTTTTTTTGTTTTGTTTTGTTTTTTGTTTTTTGTGGTATTTTTTTGAGATGAAGTCTTGCTCTGTCGCCCAGGCTGGAGTGCAGTGGCACGATCTCGGCTCACTGCAAGCTCCACCTCCTGGGTTTATGCCATTCTCCTGCCTCAGCCTCCCTAGTAGCTGGGACTACAGGCACCCACCACCATGCCCAGCTAATTTTTTGTATTTTTAGTAGAGACGAGGTTTCACCATGTTAGCCAGGATGGTCTCCATCTCCTGACCTTGTGATCTGCCTGCCTCGGCCTCCCAAACTGCTGGGATTACAGGTGTAAGCCACCTCACCCGGCCTTCAGCGACTATATATTTTCAAATAGCCTATCTTCAAGCTCACAAATTCTTCTGCTTGATCAATTCTGCTAGCAAAGGACTCATGCTATTTTCAGTATACCACTTGCATTTTTTCAGCTCCAGAATTTCTGCTTGATTCCTTTTGATTATTTCAATTTCTTTGTTAAATCTATTTGATAGGATTTTGAATTCTTTCTCTGTGTTATCTTGATTTTTTTTTTTTTTTTTTTTGAGTTTCCTCAACAAAGCTGTTTTGAATTCTCTGTCTGAAAGGTCACCTATCTCTGTTTCTCCAGATTTGGTCCTTTGTGTCTTATTTAATTTATTTGGTGAGGTTATATTTTCCTGCTTGGTGTTGAGGCTTGTAGGTATTCTTTGGTGTCTAGGCATTGAAGAGTGATGTAATTGTTGTAGTCTTTATTGTCTGGCCTTGTTTGTACCCATTCTATTTGGGAAGATTTTCCAGATATTTGAAATAACTTGGGTGTTGTAATCCAAGCTGTATCTGCTTTAGGGTCACCCCAAGCCCAGCAATGCTGTGATTCTTGCATACTTGTAGAGTACTACCTTGATGGTCTTGGACAAGATCTAAGACAATTATCTGAATTACCAGGTGGAGACTCTTGATGTCTTCTCTTACTTTATACCAAGCAAACAAAGTCTCTTTCTCTATTCTCAGCCACCTAAATCTGGGGGTGGAGTGACACAAACACACCTGTGGCACCATCACTATGACTGCACTTGGTCAGACCTGAAGCCAATGCAGCACTGGTTCTTGGCCATGGCCTGCTGTAAGCTTTCCCTGGTTACTGCATATGATCTCAGCCTATTCTTATAAATAAACTTAGAAAATGGAAAATGCCACCTTGAGTGAGATTCAGCAGAATAACATACAACACAAAATAGAAATTTTATTACAATTACAATAGCTACAATTGTAAAAGGGAATGGCAGAAACAATGGATAACACCTAAAAAGTGCTAATGGAAAATAATTATCAACATAGAATTGTATGCCTAGCAAAGCTATCTTTCCAAAGCAAGACATTTTCAGAGAAACTAAATTTAGTGTTTTCTACCAACACATCTTCTGTAAAGGATGAACTTCTGGAATAAGGATAATAATGTCAAAATGAGCATTAGCAGCAGGAGAAGGAATGGTTCTTCTTGAACCATGGTTACCAACAAAAATATTGGTAAACAGGTAAGTAGATCTAAACAGATATCAACTGTATAAAATGGTAACAGTAACAGTAATATTAAATTCAATAAGAAAAAATAATCTGGAAACAAAATGCCAGAATACAATAATTTCTTTTTTGGACAGATATAATTAGCGCTAAGCATGCTAAGTTCCTATGATATTTGGAAAGAAAATAAAGATATTGATTAAAATTAGAGTGTGGTTAAATGTAACTATTATTTTTAATCATAATGATCCAAACTAGCAATTGCATACAGTTTTAAATTACTAGAGGCAAGCACATTTTTTAAAAACTCAATTTAAGGAAAAAAAAAACAGGTAGGAGAAAAACAAGATGCTTTGCAACAGATAAATAAAAAGCACAATATAAAATGATAAGAAAAAATTTACAAATATGTACAATCTCAATAAATGTAAATGGATTGAACCTGTCAGTTAATGTAACAGCTATCCATATCTGTTATAATTACCATGTTTGTATTTATATTGCACAAATTTACTACATAAGGACATGAAAGGTTTGAATTTTAAGGTTGGAAAATTATATCACAGATGAATACCAAATAAGAGGAAGCATGTTTCAAAAATAGAGTTTATAAGCCAAAAGACAGTATTAGGGAAAAATTCAATATACTAGGATATATATATATATATGCATATATATAATGATTCAAAACTAGCATTCACTTAATAAAATAGCCTCAAAGTATTAGAAGCAAAAATTGACAAAATTATAAGAGGTAATTTATTAATCTATGCAGAAAACTATTATGTGTTTCCTCATTCAGTAACTGATAGATAAATAGTATGGTTATGGAATATTTGAACAACACATAAATAAAGTTTTATCTGAAAATCATATCTAGAGGAATATATAATGAATGATCTAAAAATACTTTTTCCCCAAGCTCACATGAAATATATGTAAAATCTGATCATGTGTAGTGCTGTGAATTCCAGTCTCAACAAATTTCAAAGAGCATCATCCTAAGCACATTCTTTTACTTAAATGCAACTAAATTAGCAAGTATTTTAAAATATATGAATACAAAAACACTATTTGTTTGCCGCTCATAGTCTATTTCTAAATAACTAATTGGTCAATGAAAAAGCAATCACTAAAATTGGGAAATAATCAAAATAGGACAAAAGTAAATATATATCAAAACTTGTGGGAAGCAGGTAAAGTGGTATTTAGATATTTACCAACTCAAATGCATGTATTAGTAAGAAAGACAAAGTTAATGTTATTAGCATCCAACTTTAGAAAGTAAAATATGCCTGAGAAAGTAGAAGGAATAATATAAAACAGAAAATGTATACCAAAATTAAGGAAAAATAAATATTTAATATAGAATATTGCCAAAACCAAAATTTGATTATTTGAACAGATCAATGAATTAGGTAAATTTCTGGCAATATTGTTAAAGTAAAAAAGAAAGCTCACATAACAAAATAAGAAATTAAAAGGCAAACAGTTGTAGACAAGTTGCAAATGAAACAAAATTATAACTATATGAGCTACTTTATTCAAATATAATTGAGAGGTAGAATAAATAGACAATTTTCTCTAAAAGTTTAACTTACTAAGATGAATTTTAAAATATACTGGAAATCTAAACAGAACATAGCCACAAAATATGAGTCATTTTAAAACATATAAAAAACAGATATAAAAATAGGAAAAAATACTACGCAAAGATGTGTATATGAATATAAGCAAATTTTACTAAACATTTAACTAACGGATGATCACAGCCTCATACAACATCTTCAAGAAAACTGTCTGTTTCAGAAAAAAAAAAGATGAACACAATTTGAGAAATTAAAAGTGCTGTCTTTCACATAGATGCAAAATATAAAATCAAAAATCTGCCACACTAAATCCAGCAATTCTAAAATTATATATCATAAGCAAATATTATCACATGAGAGATTAAAAGGTAGTTTAACTTTAGAAAATTTGCTGTAACTCACATAATATTTTATAATAATCTCTATTGAGGAAGAATAGCCATTTAATTCAATTTAATATTCATGTGTAATTTTAAGAGCTTTTAGTCAGTCATAAGGAAATGAAAATTAAAATTCCAAAGAGGAAAAACATATAAGAAGTTTAAATAAAAGGGACTTTATATTACTGATGTTTCCTTTTGCCTCCAACTTCGCAATGGCTCTGCACAGCACTGTGACTGGTCTTGTCATTATTAAAATGTTCATATTTGTTCATCATTGATTTTTTGGCATTAATTTTAATTTTTAAAAATATTGCATTAAATGTTTTTTAAAATCCCAATGAAGTACATCCTTCAACAGGTGAATGGATATCCATCCATGAAATGTGGCACATATAAATGGTATACTCTTAGAAAGAGATACTATGCAGCAATGCAAATGATAGTATATAACATCATGAACAAACCTCTTAAATACTAAGCTGAGTAAAAGAAGCCAGACATAAAAGAATACACACTTGGTTGATTTACAGTCAGGCGCTATTAGACCAGTGTTAGCCTAAGCCAGCTATTGTGAGTGATTTGACTGGAAAAGAGCACTAGATAATTTTGAGGGGTGATGAAAATTTTGTATACCATGGCTTGGATGGCTGTTACACAGCTAATTATATTTGACAAAACTCACTGACACTTAAAATAGGCACTTTGGCTTTATCACATGTAAATTAAATCTAAATTAAGTTGGTTTCAGAAAGCAAATAAACATGGCCTTCTGCAGTGAATTGCTGGAATAATCTCCTTAAAGTGAGACAAGTATTTCCACTCTCACTAGATATCTAAACATGGAACCTGAGGTGCTAACCAGAGCAGTAAAAGGAGGAAAATAACAAAAACCCCATAAATTTGAATGAATATGATATTATTTACCAAGGGCAAGATTTTCTGTATAAGAGACTGCATCTAATGTAGAAAAATTAATTCAAATTAATAATAGAGTTCAACAACATTCCTTTATATTGTTCAGCAATATTCAAAAATCAACAGCATACTCGCACAGAAGTAACAAATATATGCATAATGTGATATTTACAGAAGGCATTGTTTATAATAATAAAATGTCAATTAGGAAGAAATCTAATAATAGAAATAAATGGACTACATGGAGCAGATGATAAACTTCTTCAAAATCGTTTAAAGAATACCTATATGTATGACAAGACATGCTGGACTCCTGAATAAGTTCCAGTATCATAATGACAGGTACCTCCCCTAAAAACTCCTAAACTTCCAAGAAGAGATAGTTGTTGCTTTCTTTCTTTGTTTTCTTTTCCTTTCTTTTCTTTTCTTTCTTTCTTTCTTTCTTTCTTTCTTTTTTTTTTTTTTTTTGTTGTTGTTGTTGTTTTTCTTTTTTTGAGACAGGGTCTCACTCTGCGGCCAAGGCTGGAGTGTGGTGGCACCAACACGGCTCACTGCAACCTCAGCCTCCTGGCCTCAATTGATCCTCTCGCCTCAGCTTCCTGAATAGCTGGAACTACAGACGCATGCCACCATGCCTGACTAATTTTTTTTAGTTTTTTTCATTTGTTTTTGTAGAGACAAGATCTCACTATGTTCCCAAGGCTGGTCTCAAACTGCTGGGCTCAAGTGATCTTCCTACCGTGGCCTCTCAAAGCACTGGGATCACAAGCATGAGCTACCGTGCCCAGTCAGTTGTTGCTTTTCTAATGCTTACTAAATCAATATAGATTCAAAATTTTATATTTATATAGCACGGTAATAGAGGAAGCACTTTATTATGTATTCAGGAAAAAGTCTATCGTGATAAAAACAGACTAATGAGCAAAACATCTGGAAATAATTCCATTTATAACTGTAAATTTAATATGTGGAAGAGTTGCATTGTGTTTTAGAGTAGAAGTATATTTTTTTTTCAGTAAAGGCTGCTGAAACAATTACTCATAGAAAAAATATGTTTGTAGTATGATCTCTATCTCCAATCCTATGTAACAAAATATTCTTTATGAATTAAAAAGTAAATATTTTTAAACATTCTTTAAAGGCATTAGGTAAAAATATATCCTATAACAAAGGAGTATTATAAGACAAATCCACAAAATGAACCACAAACAATAATGATACAGATAATTTGATTATATAAAAAAAATTTTAAATCATGAATCAAAAGACTTTATAAAGCAATTGAACTGAAAATCCACAGATAAAATGCGTATTTGAAATAAAAATAAATCACAAATAAATGCAAGCATTTGCAATAGAATTACCTCATAAAAGTTAATGTCCTAAATATATAAAAATCTTCCAAATGCAAAAAAAGACAAGTAGCTGTTAAAAAAGGTGGGCAAAATCTATCAATAGGAAATTAATAGAAGAGGATGCTAGAATATCCAATGTACATATGAGAAGTTTCTCAACCTCATGGGTGGAAAACTGCAAACTAAAGCAAAAATAAGATGGTATTTCATATATCAAGCTGGCATAAATCTTGTGTGTCAGAATATTGTTTTGATATGTATATGATGCAATCAGAATGCTTATATATGCTTATTAGTAGAAATGTAGATTGGTAGAATATGTTGACAGTACATAGTGTATTTAAGATTGTGCATGCCCACTCACCTAACAATTCTATTCCATCTGTATCCTAGAGGAGTATTTTCCAAACCACAAGTCATCACAAATTAGTGTATTATGAAATTCATGTAATCGATTGTAATAATATAAAATTAAAATACAGAAATCAGAATGTATTGTGACTAAGAAAGTAAAGTATTGGTTTGTAAAGTTATAGTTCACCTATTTATGTGCATGCATGTTCTTTTGTGCTGAATCTTGATATCAATTGTGTTTCTTACCCTGAGTTGAGGTAAAAAAATCTGAAAGACCCTCTTTTGTGGAATATCACAAGTATTTTCAAGGACACATATAAAGTAGTGTTTTGAATAGAATTGTTTCTTATAGCAAATAATTGACAACAACACAAAGTTTAACCACCAAAACAATAAAACAAAATTATTGATTGTAATGTAGTCATAACATGTCCACAAAACAGTGTTAGAGGGAACAAATTTTAGTTGAAGGTGGGGAAGTAGAAGGAGACAAACAATGTAAAGGGTTGTTATATGTGTTAGGACAGTTTTGTTCTTTATCTTAAGAAGGATTGGAAATCTTTTGTTTGTAAATGATTGTGATGAGTATATGTGTGTGTATGATGGTGTGCACTCACAAGGCAGTCAGGAGCTGATTAACATAATTTGATTTCTCATTGCAGGTGGGGCAAGTGTGGATGCAGGACACTACTTTGTTAAGCCCAGTGGGAAATGATGGTAGATGGGAGGCTTAATATCAGACATCTGGGTTAAACAACTAGATGGTTGATAGGTAACATTCATTAAGATATGGGAAACTAAAAGGAAAGTATACTTCTGTTTTAGGTGTTCTGAATTTTAGGTTATAGTTGGGACATACATACATAGTGTAAAGGGAACATAAGGGCCTGAGGGTTAGATTAGGACTTGGCTTTATAAAGTCTTTCCTCAAGTATCATCTTCTCAGTGAGGCCCTTTATAACTAACTCAAATGAAAAGTCTCAACACTAACTCCACCTTCCCCAATGTTTCTTCATCACTCTTAGGACCACCAAGTCAATTCAACATACTAGAATTTATTTTGTTCATTGTTTGTGCTTCTCCAATAAAATGAAAGTGCAAGCAATCAAATATTTTGATTCACCTGTCCCCCACTTTGTCCCATTTACCTGGCACATGTTGTTACGTAATAAATAATCAGAAATGAAAGAATGAATAAGTGAATAAATGAAACTGTGACATCACAGTAAATCTATCCCCCAGGAAACACTTTTAAGTGGCAGTGCAATTGACAGTTATTATTTCAATCTCAATGTTATTTATCCATTCTTTTTCCCGTTGCTACTCCCAAATTCTAAAAGGATGCACAGAAATGTACTACATTTTGATATTTTGTTATGGCAAAAAGGCTTGTAGATCTTCACTATTCAATATGGTAGCCTGTGGCCTTGAAATGTACTGATCTAAATTAAAATATGTGACAATTTAAAATTATACATCAGATTTTAAAGACACAGAATAAAAACAAGGGTTTAAAATATCTCAGTAATACATTTTACATTGATTCTATGGTGGAATAAATAAAATATGGTGTTAAATTAAATTCACCCACATCTTTTTACTTTTTCAATGTGGCTGTTAGAAAATTTATAACTATGTAAATACTGAAATTTATAAGAGAAAAATCTAGAAAATCAATTAAACAGAGAGCTGGTTCATTAAAAAGATCAATAAAATTGACAAACTCTAGCAATACTGATAAAGAATAAAAGAGAGAAGATAAAAATTAACAATAGCCAAAATCAAACAGGAGATACCACTACAGATCCTGCAGACATCAAGAAGATAAGTAAGAAAATACTACAAAAATGACTACACTCATAAATTTGGCAACTTAAACTAAATGGACCAACTCTTTGAAAAACACAATTTATCACAAGTCAACTAATATGAAATTAAAAATTTGAATTGAATAGCCCCATAACTATTAACAAAATTGAATTCAAAAGTTGAAAACACCCAATAAAATAAATAGTCAGCCCCAGATGGTTTTTCTGAAAAATTTTACCAAACTTTTAAAGAATTAATTCCAATTCTATACAATTTCTTTCAGATAACAGAAGAGTATGAAACACTTCTTTGGAATTCTATCGGAATAAGCCCCCCCATTAAAAAAAAAAAAAAACAAACAAACATACGAATCAGAAAGGAGGACATAAAACTATTTCTATTTACATACATTATAACTACCTATTTTTTTTTTTAAACAAAACCCTCCTTAGAACTAATTAGTGAATTCAGCAAGGTCACATGCAAGATGCAAGTTCAACACAAAAATGAATTCCATTTCAATATACTAGCAGTGAACATATGGGCAGACATCAAAATTAAAATGCACTAGAAACAATAACTACTTCACAAAATGAACTGCTTGTGTGTAAATGTAATAAGGCATTTGTGTTAGCCCATTTTGCATTGCTACAAAGGAATACCTGCGATTGGGTAATTTATTATGTAAAGAGGTTTTTTATGGCTCATGGTTCTTCAGGCTGTGCAAGCATGGCACCAGCATCTACTAGGCTTTTGGTGAGGTCGCAGGAAGCTTTTACTTATGGCATCAGGCACAGGGGGAGCAGACATGTCACATGGTGAGAGAATGAGCAAGAGAGAGGGGAGGAGGTGCCAGCCTTTTTTTAAACAACCAGCTCTCATGTGAACTATAAAGTGAGAACTCACTCATTACCATGGCGAGTGTTTCCAGTCATTTATGAGGGATCTGCCCCCGTGATCCAAACACCTCCCACCAGGCGCCACCTCCAGCATTCGAGTTAAATTTTTTTTTTTTTTTTTTTTTTTTTTTTTTTTTTTTTTTTTTTTTTTTTTT
>NW_016805205.1:0-13130 GCF_001698545.2 Rhinopithecus bieti | reverse complement strand
AAAAAAAAAAAAGCAGATGTGGTAGCAGGCACCTGTAATTCCAGCTACTTGGGAGGCTGAGGCAGAATAGCTTGAACCCTGGAGGCGGAGGTTGCAGTGAGCCGAGATCGAGCCACTGCACTCCAGCCTGGGCAACAAGAGCGGAACTCCTGCTCAAAAAAAAAAAAAAAAAAAAAAAAAAAAAAAAAAAAAAAAAAACTTAATTAAAATGGATCATGGACTTAAATGAAAACATAAAACATTTAGAAAATTTAGGATAACATTTTGAAATCTAAAACTTGGCAATGAATTATTAGGCATAACACCAAAAATACAGTCCATAAAAGAAAAAAAATTGATCGATTTGGCATTATCAAAATCAAAACCTTTTTTTCTGCAAAGTACTTAGTTGAAAAGATTTTAGAAAACGAACTACAGAGCAAGAGTATTTGTGAATATGGCAAAGGACAAATACCTAGAACATATATATGTATACATATATGTATGTATTTCTAAATTTAACAGTAAAAATAATAAATCCAACTAGAAAATAGGCAAAAAATACAAAGAAAGAGTTCACCAAAGAAGAAATGCAAATAACAAATAAGCATGAAAATATGTTCAACATCATCAGCTATTAAAGTGTGCAAATGAACAGCACAATGCAGGATTTTTACACTCTTATCAGAATGGCTAAAATTAAAGAAAAGTAGTGACAATTACCAAATGCTGGCAAAGATTTGCAGAAATTAGATCACTCATACATTGCTGGTGGAAATGGAAAACAACATTGTCACTCTGGAAAACCACCTGGCAGTTTCTTTAAAAACTAACCATGCAACTGTCATACGACCCAGCATTTAAACATCTGCGCATTTATCCCAGGAATATGAAAATGTATATTAACACTAAAACCTGTACCTAATTTACTTTTTATTTATAATAGGCCCAAATTGAGGACAACCCAAAGGTCCTTCAAGAGGTTAACACAGCTGTAGTACATTCAGCCATATAAAGGACAAAATACTAATCCATGCAGCAACCTGGATGAATCTCCAGAGAATTATGGTGAATGAAAAAAGAAAAGTCAAACCAAAAGGTTACATGCTATATGACTCCTTTTACATGACATGTTTTAGATGACAAAATTATAGAAATGGAGAACACATTAGTGGTTGCTAGGGGTTAAGGTTAAGAAGTCAGTGAACGTGAGTGGGGATTGGGTGTGGCTGTAAAAGGACCACATGAGAATGCTTGTCATGAACAATGTTCCATGTAATGTCACTATCTCAATTGTATACTGCACTATACATTTGCAAGATGTTGCCAATGCAGGAAGCTGGGTAAAGGGAACAACAATATTGCTCAGTACTATTTCTTGTAACTTCATGTTGATTTATAATGATCTCATAAAAGAAAGAAACTACATATGTGGTTTGCCTTTTTGGCTCACATTATATTATCTATAAATTATAGTTACTTAAAAATAAATTTAAATAAATTTAAATAAAATTAAAGTATTCCTGTCATTGAGTGATGTATGCCTATGTTGGAGAAAGGTTGGGTTCCAAAGGCTGCTCTAACTTTGTAGGCCAAATAGAAACAGACCTGCCCTTCAAGTCATTCAAATAGAATGCCCTTCCCTTATTCACAGATGCACATTTCCTTGTTGAACCTCCCCCAAAATAGAACAATGTGTGCTGTGCTAAAGTATCTAATGAGAGTAGTAGCACTCTCTCTTTATCATCTCATAGGTGTTCCAAAGAACTGTTTAATACCTTACTGCTTTGCCACTCATTTTCGTTGGCAGAATAGAACCTTGAGCATGCGCAATCATATGTTCTTGAGTAAAATTTGCAATTGGCAGCATTTTCAGCGTGCCTATCTTTTAACTTCTTGAACTTCCTGAGAATTAACGTTGTACAAATAAGTTTCTAACTTTGGCCATAATCCCTTCGGCACACACTCAATGTTGTTATTTAATTAATTGCTTTCCTCACCCTTCGCTGATTATTGTTGATTAAATTATTTACATGTTACATCATTTGCTCTGTTTTTCAAAATAGTTCTTACTCTGATAATTTCTCCCATAAGCACAGGCAACATGTGTGATTTTTCTAATTCCTTCGGGCTTTTAAATGAGCTGTACTTCCATTTTCATTTTAACTGCACTACCGATCTTATTAGCACTTTCAACCTTCTCATGGTTTTTCATATTCATTGGACATGATGGGTTTAAATTATTCATAAAGCACCTCTACACTAAGGACAAAATGAACACAAAGTATGATTAGAAACAGTGTGATAGAGAAGACAAAAATGACAGCATGCAAATTATAAGGCATTTGATGGCAGGCAGAGGTGACATTTATCCTCAGGAAAGAATCTTCCTTCATAGCTATGAAAATTCATAATTTGAAATGTCATAATGTAGGAGGAGCTTATATGGCCAATTTCATGAATCTGGTAACTAAGTTTTCTGGTTGCATTAAAATGAATAATTCCTTGACTTTACTTCTATCTCATTATCAATTTTGATTACTTTTTGTTTATAGTCTGTTATTTAGAATGATGGCTAATTAAGAGTATGGACCTGATTACTGTTTTGTTTTGTTTTATTGTGGTAAAAAACGCTTAACTTGGCCAGGCGTAGTGGCTCATGCCTGTAATCCCAGCACTTTGGGAGGCTGAAACAGGCAGATCACCTGAGGTCAGGAGTTTGAGACCAGCCTGGTCAACATGGTGAAACCCCATCTTTACAAAAGTACAAAAAGTTAGCCAGGCATGGTAGTGGCATACAACTGTAATCTCAGCTGTTTGGGAGACTGAGGCAGGAGAATCGCTTGAACCCAGGAGACAGAGTTTACATTGAGCCAAGACTGCGCCACCGCACTCCAGCCTGGGTGACAGAGCAAGATTCCATCTCAAAAAAAAAAAAAAAAAAAAAAAAAAAAGTAAAATAATGATAATAATAATAATAAACTGGAGTTCATCTTTAAGTCAGTTTTAGGAAATGACAGTTAATTTCATTTAAAAATCTCTTCTGTCTTCAGAAGAGTTTCAGAAAATGATAAAGGTGGCAAATAAGATCATTAACCTCAAATATATAAACATCAAAGAAGGCTTACGTGATAATTATGAAGTATCATGGAGATATTTACCTCCTTACCTTGTCCATTATGTGACTCTATAAGGGTACTGGCCTATGAGCCAGGGAACTAGAATTCTTGGAATTCTTGGGGGCATAGTACGAACGTGGTTGTTTATCTTTTCTGCAATCTTCAATGTTCACAATGTGAATGCCCTAAATATTTAAAATAACAACAACAATGCAACAATAATGGCAACAGCAGCAACAATAATGGCAACAGCAGCAACAATAATAACAATTTAAACACCCAATAATGCGACTTGGCTGAGCTGTCTTTCCAGTGCGCCAGCATTTCCTTATTCTTCAGAATAAAGGATTTTTATTACCCTCATGAGACCTGCTTTATGGAATATATCTTATTATATTTTTATAGTCCCATTGCCCTTGGTTTTCCAGACCTTACCCATGAAAGCAAATAGAGCTTCTTTGCTCAGTCCTACGATCTAGATGCCGGATTTTGTGAGTATGCCTGCTCACTTGGGATATTAAGACATGTTGCTTAACTGTTCTTGTCCTCTTACTTATCAAGAAATGTGTCACATTTGCATTTATTCATTTTCACTTATCCTAAGCACATCAATTGGTACTATTGCCTGACATATATTGTATCATAAGTCCAACCTGCCCCAAGTTAAGCAGAGCACCCTCAAGCTTTCCACTACAGGAAAAAAATACAGGAGAAAGGAATTCAGGCTAAATCATCCCTGTTCAACAGGTGAAATGATATTCTTCAGTTGTTACTGCTTGAAGCACAGGTAAGGTGTCACCAAACTTTGGTTAAATTAATTACTTTGGATGGCTAGCTTTACTTTTGACAAGTATTTTAGTAAAAGTCCCCCCTTACATTTCTAAATTACATTTTAATTAATGTAATGTTGTCAAGTTACAAAACTAATCGTACAGGAAATAATGCAAGATAGTAACAAGAAAGTGAAAACCACTTTTAATCTATCAAACAGATGTCTTACAATAATATTTTGGTGAGCATGTTCTCAAAATGTCTAGGAACACATGAACACATATATATATATTCATAAAATGTATGAGAACATGTTATACATTCTATTTTGTAACTTGATTTTTCAGACAAGATTATATTACAAATATCTTTCCAAATTAATCAGCAGGAATAAAACCTATGCCTTAATGTGCAGGTTTATAATTTTTATTTTATCACTACCTCTTTCTATTTTTCACAAATATAATTTACACTGAAATGAATCTCCATTGCATTTGTCTTTTGACTATTTCTTGGGGAAAGTTCCAGAATTGAAATTACCATACACTGAGCAGAAGAATATCAGACTTTCCTTAAATCAGGGTTTTCCAAGAGTAAGTATCATTAATTATTGTTCTTTTCTCATCTAGAGTATGAGATTAGTTCCTCATTATTGTAATAATTTGCATTCTTTGATTTCTAGAATCAAATGGTTAAACCATTATTTGTGTCCAGCTGAATTAAATTTCATTTTTATTTGTTCAAGTTTGCATGGCAGTTTATAAGTGATGACCATATTTTAAGATATCAACTTTGTTTTATATACATGTACATATATATCTTCATTATTTATCAGAATGTATTAGTTATATATTACCTATTATAACAGTTTATAAATTATCTGATTACATGATAAATTATAATTTATTGATTTGATATGTGTTTACTTAATTATGTTTGGAGTTAAACATGTTTATATATTAGTTGAACATTTATTATTCTTTTTTAAAAACTTTTATATCATTTTCCAATTCTTTATATGGAATTGTAAGATATGTTATAACATTTGTAAGATATGTTATAGTCAATTTATACCTACTTCTGTCTTGTCCATTGATTTTTTTGTAAAAATGTGGGCATAAATAGTTTATCATCACCATTCATCATTTGCTTTTCATGTTATCATGCTTGTTCTTTGTTTCTTCATGGCTTCTGGGCATGATTTAATTCAATTTAATTAGGGCAATGATTTAATTCAAGCATCAATAATAATAATCCTATCCTTAGTTAAAATTTTGTTCGTGATAGATAGCTTTGATTTTAGAATATTTAAGAATTTAAAATATTTCAGCATAATGTTTTAAATATTATCTTTATGACTGAGCTTTTTGGCATCCCCTCTAATTGTGCACAAGAGGTCAGTGAGGCACTTGCCTCATTCAGTTCATCTTACCCCAGCCCTGGATTTGGAAGATCTCCCCTCTCAAAATTATAAAATTAATTACTTACAGGTTTTTAAATAGCTTTTATGTTATTACATTTAGTTAGCTAAGGGCATCTGGAACCCTGGGACATAGAAGTAGTAAAAAAGGGATCTAGGTTTATATATTTTTCTCAATGGTTATCTTACTAATAGACAAACCCACTAATTTAAATGCCATGTTTAACAGGTAGTAAACTGCTCATTTTCTCTTTAGGAAAAGAAAGACTTCAAGGAAAGCTGCATCTGATATTTTATTCATTAGTGGCTTCTTTACATTTTCCTGAGGAATCAACTTTCCATTAATTTTCAATCTTTCTTATTGCTCTTAATAAAATACTTCATACAGATAAAATAATGCATACTGTTATTCATAAAATTAGTAACAATAAAAGGACCCCATAGTGCCCATCACAGAGATTAAGATATAGATGATTATGCAGTCAGTTCGTGAATTCATCCCTTTTGTCATTAACACCAACCTCTCCACCCCCACATATACAACTATCATGAAGAGCTGTGTGTTTGTCATTCACTTAAATATTAGCTTTACTATATACACATACATTCATGTATGTATTTTATGTTTAAATATACAACATTCTACATATTTGACTTTACATTTAAAAATAACTATTTCTTGAACAGAGTGACATTGCTTTTGCTCAACATTATATTTGTGGCATTTATCCTTTTGACGTGGTAGTTTATTCATTTTCACTACCAAATAGTATTTTAACATGTGAATATATTATAAGATATGTCCAGTTTTCTTCCAATGACTAATGAGACTGTATCTCATTTAGTATCTTTATGATCACACCCTCATGTCACCTAAGAAGGCTCGTCTGTCATCCATCTGTTGGTCCCTGGAAGTAAATCGTTTCCTAAAAATAAGCACCTGAAAGAGTAGGCTCATCTTTCAGGTGACTGTTTTCAAGCATAACAGAGGTCGTAAAGGCTCCTGAAGGAGTTTCCCCTTTTAATATCTTGAAGACAGGGAAAATACACATGAAAAGGAGAAACATAATTTCAGGTTGTTAATTTATTTTTGTTATTGGAAAGGGTTTAGATTTTGCCACTGATTTTCAAACTATCTCATGTCAGGCAATTTTTGTGATAAACAATGAATAGAAGTGGCAAGTACATTTTAGCTTTTTCAAAACTTTTGCCATACAAATATTTCAACAGTATGGTGGTACTGTGAGATATTATGTATAGTAAAATATATTTTCTACCATAAAAATGAATAAGACCATTAAAGAAACAAAGCTTATACTGAAAGAGTCAATACTATTAAAGACACAGGTAGGTTATTTCACATGATATTTAAATACATAGCACCTAAATTAATTGTATAAAAGCAATTTTCTATCCATAAAAAATCTTTCTAAAAGATAACACTATTAAAATATTCTAAAACAAAAATATAACTTTAAATGTATACGTGGTTAGATGTAGATTTTACTTTTAAAAGTAGCTATCATGTAAGCATTCCTTCTAACCAAACATTTTCCAAGTTTTTTGGAAATTTGCCATAACTTTATCCTTTACCAACCAAATCGTTTATCATGAATTAGAAAACTGAAAACCAGACTTAATGTTTACTACTTTCTAAGTATGTTCGTTTATACAGAGATGTACAATTCAGGAATTATATTTATATAATTGACATGTTAAACATATATACAGAAAACATAAATTCAAAATCTGACAAATGATAAAATGTAATCATTGGAGCTACTTTCAAATTTTTTGCTGCTTAGATGTGCCAAGTTCAAAAAAGACAGTCCACATTTCAACTCAGAAAATAAATGATATTTAAATCAACTTATAATAATGAGCAAGATATGTAATTTTCATTTAACTTTCATTAAAAGGAATAATGTCTAACATTTAATATGTTTTGCCCTAAAATGCCTCATGTGGTTACAAAAATTTAATTTTCATTTTGTCATGAAATAGCCTGTTTGCTTAAAGAATATCATTTTAGTAACCCAATACATTGCTATAATCAATTTATATAAATCTAGTTTAAGTTAATTTTTATTTAATTCCTAAGCTCATTGATTCATCTAGTTGACATTTTTTGAATACTCATTGTGCTAAGAGCAATGTACAAACCATTGTTAAGAAGGAAATGTAGTTGCAATTATTACTCTGGAAGAAGATCAGTCTATTGTAATAAACACTCTAGGAATCAGGGAAAGAATTCTGATTTCATCATTTCATTAGTATGACATTCCATAATTTATTACATATCTTAACTTAATTCCTTCATTGATAAAATTGGAAAGTTAAACTAAATAATCTCTAGTGCTTTTACATTTTCTATTTTTATAATGGTGGGGGTAGAGTAAATATACAACACATCAAAGAAATTTTGAAATGATCACAGATGTAAGAAGGTAATTAAGTTGTTGGTACACATATTTGTAATTATGAACAGTAGGTGTTAAAAGAATCATTAAATTTTATCCTTAAAAACAATATTTAATCTGATACAACTGTGTCCATCTTGAATTTTACTTTGCAGGCTGCCTGATTGCTGTGTATACTATGAATTCATGGTATATATTGATTCAAACACAGTGTAAGTTTACTTCCTGATCACGGAATAGATAGTACCAACTGCTAAGCACATCTAAGGGGTTGGGGGTTGGTAGGCTGGGGGTGTACTTCCATGCAATATTCCACAGATTCAGGCTGAGCAAGGCTGTGTGATCTACTTGGGAGTTCGCAGGTGATCCTGAGAAGTTGTCCGTGATTAGCAACCAGCTGGACAAAAGATCAGGAGAAACATCTCGGGGAAGATTTTATGAAACAGGCTTAGAAGTGATGCCTAGTATCCTAAGTACACTCCATTGACTAGATTTAAGCCACATGCTCACACTGAACTGGAGATACCTGGGACATGACGTTCTTGGAGAAAAACCATTTAAGAAATAGCTATCTGCTATGGAAGGAAGAACATGAATATTTGATGGACAGCTAGTAATCTTTGTCATATCCTTGATTTTTTAAGAAAAATCTTTTTGAGAAACTCTGAAAGTTATTCTGTAAAACAGCAGTTTATAAAGTTTAGAATAGAAAGAAATATTTAATATTTATTTGATAATTTCTTAACCCATAAGATTTTACCAAGAGTCAGATTATGTTTAAGAACATATTCTAACCAACTAAGTAGGGAGCTCTTACCAGCTTTCTCTGTAAGGAAAAGTACTCCCCTGGTGAGTGCCTATAGTCAATTTACAGTTAGCCCTCTGGATCCACAGGCTCCCATCTGCAGATTCTACTGATACAAAATATTTGGGAAAATAATAGCAAATAATAATGCAACAATCAAAAATAATGCAAACAAGGCCGGGCACAGTGGCTCACACCTGTAATCTTAGCATTTTTGAAAGGCTGAGGTGGGAGGATTGCTTAAGCCCGGGAGTCAGAAACCATCCTGGGCAACATGGTGCAACTCTCTCTCTACAAAAAATTAGCTGGGTGCGGTGACACACAGCTATAGTCCCAGCTACTTGGGAGGCTGAGGTGGGAGGATCATCTGAATCCAGAAGGTCAAGGCTGCAGTGAGTGCAAATTATGCCATTGCACTCCAGCCTGGATGACAGAGTGAGACCCTGTCTCAAAATAATAATAATAGTAATACAAACAAAAAGACAATAACCCCTATCTACACTGCATTTACATATTCTCAGGCCTTGTAAGTAATCTAGAGGTGATTTAAAGTACATGGGAGAATATATGTAGGCTATAAACAAATACTATACCATTTTACATCAGGGACTAGAGTATCCATACATTTTGGTATCCACTGATTTGTCCTGGAACCAATGTTCTGCAAATATCCAGGAATGAATGTAGATTGCTGAAGCTTCACAGGAGGAAGGCAGGTCCATGGTCTGTCTCTGTCAGTGGTTTTCCAAAGATATGGCTTCAGCCACACTATATATTTTCCAGGCAGGATGTCAGGAATAATCCTGCCCCTCCCATTCATCCCACCCTCATTTCCCCAACCACTTTTTTACACTGAAATTGAAGCATTACTGAAGCCCAGGGTTGTAATCTGTGATGAGCCATGACCTAACCTTGACAATTAAGCTTGATGAGGCTAAGTTTCCTCATTTGTAAAACAAGAAGATTGTTCTAAATGAACTCAGCGGTTGTTGCCAGAGTTAAATTTGAGTCACAAAGGGAAAACCAGAGTCAATAAGCAAAACTCTGTTCTGCTGATTTTGAGTTCTATTTGGTCAGATTCAAGACTTCAGCAATTCTTTTGCATTGCCAAAGTTAGCTAATAGACATCAAATCTGATTATCTTCTGAATACCCAAGCATTCTCTGCACTTTGAAATTAAAAGACACTTCACATCCTGTAATGTTTCGTATTGGTATTGATTTTTTTTCTTTCTAATAAACTGGGAACTTTGCTTCAGTTTGCAGAAATCAACACTTTTATGAATCACTATAACCCTCCTTCAACTGATTTCTTAAATAACTGTGTCATATTTGGTTGGAACATGTTATTGAGGCTGTAGAAGATTCGATAATGCCTGTGAGACTGATCAGTCATCACTAAATATTCTGCAGGGTGAAACAGAAGGGGAAACTGGCAAATTTCTGAGCAACTCATTTTTAACGATACTCACAAATATATGTGTGTTCATGCATAAATGCCCAACTACACATTTCCTTACCTTTCCCTAAACATTTCAGGTTGAACTCAGAAATGTAATTTTATTCTGAATAAATTAAATGTGTGTAAGTACACTAGAAAATACCACCTCAGTAGATCTACATCCAGATGAGTTAACAGAACTCATGCTCCTTCTCCCTCCCTTGTGCACAATCCGAATTCTTCCACTGAAAAAATCTATATGATAATAGTGCCAAATCAGGTATCCGCATCTGCTAATTAGAGTGAGCCTTCCTTTAGAAATGTTTAGGCCAAACTGGAGTAAAATGGTGAACTCTGGTTTTAATAGAAGTATGCACATATATTTGTAGGTATTGTGTTATTTAGACACTGCATCTACCCACATTTTTAAACATAATCATTACATAATCACCTGGGTTATTTATTTGTTCTTCTCGATTATAAGCCAAATTTCCCGGTCATTGGACCTATTTTTGCTGATAGAAAAAGCTCCACTCTGAATTGACTTTGCCTGACTTTCAATTGGCAATTATCTGTTAACCTTGCCACAAAGAGAGTTTTTAAAAAATGGGCACCATACACTGGTTTTGATACAGTATTAAAAATGGTCACAGTAAAGGTAATTAATAGAGCATCTTCAAAAGTTTAGTTTTTTTTCTCTTTTTTAGTAGTCAAATGTTACAAATATTTATGAAATAAAATATTACTATTTCTCTCAGTGCCATCCCCTGGAGGTATCCAATGCTAACAGACTGGTATAAACAGTATTATTCTGCATTCACACCTTTGTTCATATAAACAAATGCCAGTGTGTGCACATGCATGCAAACACACACACACACACACACACACACACGCACACACGCCACACCACTTATTTATTGCTTGGCTGTTGTTCACTGAAGTATTAGGGTTAGACAGCAGAAAGATCATTTAGGAAAGTATTCCAATAGTTCTTATGCAAATAAAGTGGCAATAGGATTGGGAAGTTGGAGAAAGATCAAGCAAGCAGATGGGAGACAGAATTGAAAGGAATAATGATTAAATTAGAAAGGGAGGTGGAGAGGATGAAATGTGTTGGTGACTGGGTCAATGCTCTTAACATTTTTAACAGAACTAAAAAGTTATGAGCAAAGTCAATAAGAAAATGACTATTTAGTTTTGAATATGTTCATAGGAATGACTACAGTACTGATTTTAAAGCCATGGGAAAATAAGGTAAAGAAGCATTTAAATACTATGAGGAAACATCGAAGCCTTGTACTAGATAAAAATTTATGTCGACCTGATCATACGCTTGGCTCAACGTAATTTGAAAAATGATTAAAATGTCATTTCATTTTGCCAGCACAACATAAGCTCCATATAATGTAACCAGATCATTAAAAGAATGGAACTGCTTAAATTAAATGACAAGTTTGAGGCTTAGAACATAATACACTTAATTTTATTTTTTTTCTTTGAGTTAAAAATATCAACGTTAATCAATTACGGCAAGATAATAACCTGACTTATGCAATGATTTGATTTCATTTTATTGAAGCAAATCACCTTGTATTAACTCTACTGAAAATTTCATTTAAAATAATTGTTTTAACCCAAACCTGAGTAAACCCTACTTAACTTTTTGCAAATGCACAAACCAATATTTTAGCTAATAAATAAGCCTTTGCATCTGGGTCCATATTTATTCATTTAGGTAAACATAGCTTTTAAGTTTGGCTTAAAACACATCTATTGTTTTTGCACGAAACAACATGAGGAAGCTTTATCATCATAGAATGTAAGAATACAAGTGGCATCCAGTCTCAATAATTAGGGAGGGAGAAGATTGTTTCTACCACATAAAGTATCTTGGAGCAAATTCAAAAAAACCACCTCCTGTAGGTAAATGAAGTGTCATTTAATCATAGTTTAGCAAGTGAAAGTTATTTTATAGTGAAAAGGGATCTCTGTAGGTGAATGCATCCTACTCCCAGAGTAATCAATTTACATGTAGAGTGGAGATTTTATTCCCACCCCATTTGCCCCTTCAGCTAGACACTCTTGTATAGCAAAAAATATGTACAACCATATATAATGGTTCTTCTAGGGAAGCAATAAATAGTAAATTTAATTTTAAAAGATAATGAAAAGCAGGATGTACTCACTAAATAGTTATGCAAATTAGAATCACTCCTATAAATTAAATGATAAACAATGTATATATAACAACTCATGCAAATTAGTATTACTTCTATAAGATGGTGACCCTGAGACTCTGAAAATATTATTGCATCCATGGGTAGTGTAGTGTGTCCTTTCTTAACTCCCTGTATTAATCCAGGTTCTCCAGGGAAACAGAACCCATAGAAGGTTATCTATCTATTATCTATCTATCTATCTATCTATCTATCTATCTATCTATCTATCTATCATCTATCTATCCATCTATCTTCTATCTATCTATCTATCGAGAGAAAAAGAGAAGGAGAGCGGAGAGAGATTTATTTTAAACAGTTGGCTCACATGATTTTGGGGGGAGCTGGCAAATCTTCAATGAGAGCAGGGAAGAGTTAATGTTGCAGTCTCAGTCTGAAAGTCTGGATGCAGAGATCCATCTTCCTAAAGGGACCTCAGTTTTTTTCTCTTAAGGCCTTTAACTCATAAGATGAAGTTCAGCCACATTTATGGAGGGTAATCTGCTTTACTCTATGTCTACTGATTTAAATAATTAATCGCACCATCATACTCCCCAACTTCCATGAAATTTATGTTTTTAGCCAATTTTCACTAGAGACATACCCATTCTTCTGAAAGTCTCAGTTCACATTAAGTGTACTACTTCCCCCCTTCCCCAATTTTGGAAATTGTCTCTTTCCAAAAGCCCCAGTTGTACAAGTTTAAGTACATTTCATGAGAGTATAAATTTCTTTTCCAAAAACACTTCATGGATAACTAGGCATCAAAATGCTTCTCATATGTAAATTGAGAACATATCATTCTGTGTCTAAATCCATTTTAGAAGTACAGTTTTCAAGCTTAAATCAATCAGTGCCTATTTTTAAAAATACTCATGTATTTTTTTCTTCTCTAAACCAATAGGCCTTTAATTGAAATTTACTTTTCTCATGAAAATTATTTTAGATAAGTGGATT
>NW_016805204.1:0-1075 GCF_001698545.2 Rhinopithecus bieti | reverse complement strand
TCTGGAAGCATCAGCAAGCTACTGCCTTAAAATCCGAGCTCCCCGAGTGCACAATTTCTGTCCCTTTTAAGGGCTCACAACATTAAAGATTTCTTTTTTTTTTTTTTGAGGCAGAGTCTCACTCTGTCGCCGGGGCTGGGGGGCAGTGGCCAGATCTCAGCTCACTCACTGCAAGCTCCGCCTCCCGGGTTTACGCCATTCTCCTGCCTCAGCCTCCCGAGTAGCTGGGACTACAGGCGCCCAGGCGCCCGCCACTTCGCCCGGCTAGTTTTTGTATTTTTAGTAGAGACGGGGTTTCACCGGGTTAGCCAGGATGGTCTCGATCTCCTGACCTCGTGATCCGCCCATCTCGGCCTCCCAAAGTGCTGGGATTACAGGCTTGAGCCACCGCGCCCGGCCAACATTAAAGATTTCATGTGAAAAGGTCATGATTGATTTGAGCAAGCAGGGGGTACGTGACAGGGGCTGAATGTACTGGTGGTCAGAGTGAAACAGAACAGGGCAGGGAGTTTCACAGTGTTCTATACAATGTCAGGAACATCGGTTTCTAAGTCATGAGTTGATTTGTAACTACTGGGTTTAGGCCAGGCAGGCCCAGGCCTGGTTTTGGGCCTGGCGCCGAGCTGCCTGTCTTTGGTTTTACTTCCTTGTTTTTTTCTTAAAACAGGTACTGAGTATAAAACAATATGAGAGGGTCTCTCTCTTTCCTCATTATTAGGATGACATAAATATTCTTATGGATGACTGTTTTTTGTTAAAGCTTATAATAGCTCGTTAGACTGTAAACACTGCAAATGAGGCCAGGCACAGTGGCGCACGCCTGTAATCCCAACACTTTGGGAGGCAGAGGCGGGCGGATCACGAGGTCAGGATATTGAGACCATCCTGGCTAACACGGTGAAACCCCGTCTCTACTAAAATACAAAATGTAGCCGGGCGTGATGGCACATGCCTGTAGTCTCAGTTACTCAGGAGGCTGAGGCAGGAGAATCGCTTGAACCCGGGAGGTGAAAGTTGCAGCGAGCCGAGATTGTGCCACTGCACTCCAGCCTTGGTGACAGAGCAAGACTCTGTC
>NW_016805203.1:0-717 GCF_001698545.2 Rhinopithecus bieti | reverse complement strand
CTCCCAAGAATAAACCAGGAGGAAAATGAATCCCTGAATAGATCAATAACAAGTTCTGAAAATGAGCAGTTATTCATAGCCTACCAACCAAAAAAAGCCCAGGACCAGTCATATTCACAGCTGAATTTGACCAGAGGTACAGAGAGGAGCTGGTCCCATTTTTGCTGAAACTATCCCAAACAATAGAAAAAGAGGGACTCCTCTCTAAAACATTTTATGAGGCCAGAATCATCCTAATACCAAAACCTGGCAGAGACACAACAGAAAAAGAAAATTTCAGGCCAATATCCCTGATGAACATCAATGCGAAAATCCTCAATAAAATACTGGCAAACTGAATCCAGCAGCACATCAAAAAGCTTATCCACCATGATCAAGTTGGCTTCATCTCTGGGATGCAAGGCTGGTTCAACATACACAAATTAATGAACAGAATCTATCACATAAACAGAACCAATGACAAAAACCACATGATTATCTCAATGAATGCAGAAAAAGCCTTCAATAAAATTCAACACACCTTCATGCTAAAAACTCTCAATAAACTAGGCATTGATGGAACATATCTCAAAATAATAAGAGCTATTTATGACAAACCGACAGCCAGTATCAAGCTGAATATGGCAAATTCTGGAAGCATTCCCTTTGAAAGCCAGCATAAGAGAAGAATGCTTTCTGTCAGCACTCCTATTCAACATAGTAGCAGAAGTTCTGGCA
>NW_016805202.1:0-1073 GCF_001698545.2 Rhinopithecus bieti | reverse complement strand
TTTTGAGACATGGTGTCTCTCTGTTCCCCGGCTAGAGTGTGGTGGTGTGGTGGTGCAATCTCGGCTCACTGCAACCTCCACCTCCCGAGTTCAAATGATCCTCTCAGCATAGCATCTCGGATGAGTGGGACCCCAAGTTTTCACCCTTTTGCCCCTTTTTTTTTTTTTTTTTTTTTTTTTTTTGTATTTTTGGTAGAGACAGGTTCTCACCATGCTACCCAGGCTGGTCTCAAATGCCTGAGCTCAAGCAATCCACCACACCTCCACCTCCCAAAGTGTTGGGACTACAGGCTTTTTATTTCTAAAATGTTATGTGGGAGAATTTTTGTAGTGTGATAGGGATAAACCAGTAAATGGGAGAGATTGATATTCTAAGGTAATTCAGGATAATTTCAGGATTGAAGTTATTGATTATGCCATAAGGGATCATATCTAGATCAGAAGCTGGGGGGTGCACAGGTTAACCCTACAGAAAAGAAAATTCTTCAGCAATAATAAGGGGAAATTTGTGTATGTTCTTGAAAGAGTACATGAATGATCATTTCTATTTCCATAATGAATATAAGTGGAGTTTGTCAGTTGTATCTGTGGTGGTCATAGAATAGGGTGGTTGGAGTGGAAATCTGACAAAAAATTGAAAGGTATGCACTAGTCATTTTAGAGATTAGGGAAGTCTCAATATCAATGAAGTGTAGTAAGACTATTATGCAGTGTTGGGGTTCATTTGATGTTTGCAAGGCTAGCCAGCATTTTTGTTGTTGTTGTTTTCTAGCAGCATGCAGACACAGAGTAGCCAGACAGATGAGGTGAAAGGAGCTCTTTAAGTGAAAAAAATACATTCTCAGTTTCAGCCACAAAGTGGCAGTGTTTCCACAATCAAGTCAATTGACCCTCATATGCCTCATAGGTAAGAGAAGGTTTTGGGCTAATCTTTAAGGTGTTTTACCAGCCTTATGGTTTTGGAAGGACTCTAGCAGTGTCCATGCAATGTATTAAATATGTGAAGGAAGAAATGAAGAAATATCAGAAAAAAGGAAAGAAGGAAGGAAGGAAGGAAGGAAGGAAGGAAGGGA
>NW_016805201.1:0-675 GCF_001698545.2 Rhinopithecus bieti | reverse complement strand
GCCCGGCTGGCTTCATTGTTTTCTATATGCACTTTCTATAGGTTTTCATTCTATTTCTCTCCAGACTCATCTTATTCTCAAAATTTGCATGAGGAAATTTTACCCAAATTTTCTGTCATTAATGGTATTATTAATTTTGTGCATATTTTAAATAATTGGCCAATTTACTTTATTGATTTGAATACTTGTTCATTTATTTTTATTAGTATTCTGAAAAGATAAGTCTTCATTGACTTTCCAATAGTTTTATTCTCATGATTTTTTTTTTTTAACATCTCATTGGTTTGCCTAGACCTTAGAGAACAATAAATAGCACAACTGCTAGTGGTATTACTGTTTGTGGTAATTTTTATGGACATGCCTCTAGAATTTCATCAAATGTGACTAGGATAGTGGTTGATTGTAATTCCGTATATAGATTCTTTAGTGTTTTTGTCTCTCAGGACTCACTTGTTATTTCTGCATACATCTCAGTTTCTTTCTTTTTACATTTTGTTTAACTCTTTTAGAATTATTTTATTCCTTTTTTCATAGATGGCTTTTCATGGATTGTAGTGAAAGCACAAAGCATGTATTATCTAATATATGTATTAGATGATATATATTAGACTATATAGTTTTAATTATAACTAATATGAAATTATATACATATATTACAATTAATATATTTATATA
>NW_016805200.1:0-911 GCF_001698545.2 Rhinopithecus bieti | reverse complement strand
GTGTTAGCAAACTGATAAGTAAAGAGAAAGGTGAAACTCTGTGAGTTGCATTCACCCAACACAATGCAGTTTCTCAGAAGGGTTCTATCCACTTGCTGTCGGAGGATATTTTCTTTTTCACCATAGCCCTCAAGGAGCTGCCAAATATCACTTTGCAGAATCCACGAAACCAGCGTTAGCAAACTGATCCAAGAAGGGAAGTCGGAACTCTGTGTGATGAAGTGACACATCAGAAAGCAATATCTCCGAAAGCTTGTCTCTAGTTATTATCTGAGGATATTTCCTTTTTCACCATGGGCCCCAATTGGCTGCCAAAGGTCAACTTGCAGATTCCACGAAAAGAGTGTTAACAAACTGCATCCGGAGGAGTAAGTTGTAACTCTGTGAGACGAATTCACACATCACAAGGAAGTTTGTGAGAAAGCTTCTTTCTCGTTTTTAACTGATGATATTTCCTCTATCAGCATAGGCCTCGATGCCATCCAAAGTAGCCCTTCTCAGGTTCCTCAAAGACAGGGTTAATGGCCTGCTCCACGAAACATAAGTGTAACTCTGTGAGATGAATTCACACATCACCAAGAAGTTTCTAAGAAAGCTTCTTCTAGTTTTCATCTGAGGATATTTCCTTTGTCACCATAAGCTTCATTGCACTAAGAAGTGTCCCATTGCAGATTTCAAGAAAACTGTGTTAGCAAACAGATCACTGAAGAGAAAGGTGTAACTCCGTGAGCTGCATTCACACATCGCAATGCAGTTTCTCAGAACGCTTCTTTCCAGTTGCTGTCGGAGGATATTTCCTTTTTCACCATAGCCCTCAAGGAGCTTTCAAATATCACTTTGCAGAATCCACGACAGCAGTGTTGGCAAATTATTTCAAGAAGGGAAGGGTGGAACTCTGTGTGATGAAGTCA
>NW_016805199.1:0-718 GCF_001698545.2 Rhinopithecus bieti | reverse complement strand
GTATTCCATAAAACTGCCCTCCATATGTGTAATATGTTTCTAATTCACACATAGTTTTGATCAAAGATTAATCTATTGCATAGATATTTTCTTAGTAATTAATAAAACTCAGCTTGGATTTCTCTAGCCAGATAAAACACCTTATACTAAGTGAATCAAAGCTCTTTGTTGGAGTGAGATCTGAAAGCTTTCGCTCAAGCTGGCTGCTTCAGCTTCACAGCACCAGATAATGGAGGGAGAAGTGGAGGCTGACATGCAGCAAGAATTACCGTGTGTGTGTTGGAGAGATATTTTGTTTAATTCATTTACGAGACACTCGTGCCACACTGCTACATGCCAAACAGTTGTTCTTGGTACTTTGTAAAAATTAATCATCTCAAAGTTGAAAAGTTAATTATTGTAATGTATCTTCAGTACTGCCAATCTCTGGGATTTGGAGCCCAAAAAAAAAGCATCACCACCATGATTGAGAAATGGAGTTACTGGCAGTAATGGAACAAACCACGATTCTGCACTTGGACACAGAATTATTCCTGACAAGATCCTGGCTCCTAACTCTTCCTCCAAAACCGAATCTGCAGCTTCCACATGAAAGTGCTGCTCATTTCACCCCAAGTGTGCTCCAGCACACTTCCTACCAGCTCTGTAATGTCTCCTTCTCCTTCCTACCAGCTCTGTAATGTCTCCTTCTCCTTCCTACCAGCTCTGTAATGTCTCC
>NW_016805198.1:26351-28278 GCF_001698545.2 Rhinopithecus bieti | reverse complement strand
GTTAACTGCTGCAAAATGCTTAACTCAGTGAGTCTAGCATCCCTAATTCCATGCCTTTCACCTCTTTAATAAAGCATACCCACATGCCATGCCAAAAAAAAAAAAAAAAAAAAATGTAGATGGCACATCCTCATGCATTTAAAACACTGTAAAACTTTTAAGAGCCTGCATTTTTCACATTAATTGCCCACCACAGCACAATTTTGGCTATCTGCATCTCTCAGATGCTACAGTTTTCCAGACAGGTGAGGCCTAACACTGAGTGTGTCAGCATTTTAATTCTTGTATTAAATGAGGCTTTTCAATAAATGTGTTACATACATGGATCCAATTCCTTAAACAGAATATTTGTGTCAGTACTAAAATGCCGCTTCATACTTTTGGTGAACATTATGAAGGAGTGTCATAGATGATGATGAAGGTGTAAATGTGGGAAGTGAATGAAATATGTAACTAGGAACTGGCCTGGAGGTAGTGCCAGAAGTATATCCAAGAGGACAAGATGAGGCAACAGTACAACTTCCTGGGATAGTGCCTTTCAGAAAATCCCCCTCTGTTTTGTTGCACATGACTTCTTTATCTTACTCAGTTCATTGTGTAATAAGGTAGAAGTAGAAAGAACATCCTTCAAAATTATTGGAAAGTGACAGAATGTTTCCTTGGGTGGATGGCTTTGCAAAATGTTGAAAATGTTTCATCCCCAATACCAAATGACATTTCTGCTAGCATAATGCCATGCTTTTTTCCCCTTCTAATACTATACAATATTAGATTTTACATGGAAATCACTCCATGCATCCATTTGACAGATATTTATTGAGTACCTGTTTCATGTGCTGTGTACTGAGAATACGCCCATGAACATGACAGATAATATATCTGCACATAATTTACAGTCCAGTAAGAATTACAGCTTAGCTTCTTCCTGTCTTACTCCAGATAAATACCCTTTTCCCTCATTCCACTCTCTCAGGGTGCATAACTTAATAAGTCAGCATGCTTAATACTGTTAGATCTAATTGACCTAAGAATGTCATTTTCTTCCCACCCCACTTTTTTCAAAAGCATTTAATGACTCCTTTTTGCACAAAGGTTCACATTCAAGCTCCTCAGGCTAACAACTCATCCCACTGTAAATGTGTGTTAATCATATTCTAATTTTCCTCTTTTGTCCCTCAACATGGACCTGCCACTCTGTTCACTGCTTGGCCGCTCAATATACCACCCACGGTCTTTGCGGGGGAGCTCAAGTCATTTGTTCTTCCCTTTCATCTGAAGACACATTTGGGTGAGACTTGGGGATTTGTATGTTTAAGTACCCAGAGTGACTCTGATATACACTACTCTATAAACTCTGCTTACAACCCAAGGCTAATTCAGATCCTACTCTTTCTAGAGAGCATTCATTAACTGTTACTTCTCATTATGATTTCTTCATTCTTTAAAGTACAATAACACATACTGTCTCATTTATTTCGGCATATATAGTCCCAGAGCTATGTAATTATATCCATTTCATAGACACAGGTCTTATCCCTCCAATGAGAAGACATGCTCTATAGGAGAAGCGGCTATTACCTTGGACCTGTATTGAACCTCTCAATTGCACCTAGCATGCCTCTAAGTATATTTTCAGCATACATTCTGTACTTATTTTATTTTAATATCATGACTCTTCTAGTAACTTTTGTGAGTTGCATTTAACTTGTTCAGTCTTTGTAGTGCTTACTTCACAATAGGTCTCAATGAATGAATTAACCCTTAGAGTGTCCATTTCGTCTAAAGGAGGATCACCTGTTTTGGCAAGATCCAGCATCTAATGTTTCACCTTGAAAAAATTAACCCTAATGTAGGTAGAATATTTGAAAAACTGTATTAACTTTGTTCTTCAAAGACATCATCATTTTTTTTTTCTTTTTTCTCTGTG
>NW_016805198.1:17944-22356 GCF_001698545.2 Rhinopithecus bieti | reverse complement strand
CCAACCTGTTGGTGAAGATTTTTTTTTTTTCCTTTTTTTTTTTTTTTTTTTTTGAGACGGAGTTTCACTCTTGTCACCCAGGCTGCTGGAGTGCAATGGCATGATCTTGGCTCACTTCAACCTCCACCTCCCGGATTCCAGTGATTCTCCTACCTCAGCCTCCCAAGTAGCTGGGATTACAGGCGCACACCACCACGCCCAGTAAATTTTTGTATTTTTAGTAAAGACGGGGTTTCACCATGTGAGCCAGTATGGTCTCAATCTCTTGATCTCGTGATCCACCTGCCTCGGCCTCCCAAAGTGCTGGGATTATAGGCGTGAGCCACCACGCCTGGCCAGAACTTGGTATTCACTTTCTTTGCAACTTCGGAAAAATGTCTAACTTATGAACATCAGTTTTCTCAATTACTGTATAATAACTATGCTACCACTTTGACGGATTCCTAAGAGCATTAAATGCAGGGTGCCTGTCCTACTGCAGGTATCTAAGACCTGGGAGGTATTATCATCTTAGTTTATCATCAAAGAATGCTAGAGAAGGAAACCAGCATTAGTTCTGCTGTTCTACCCTCTCCACTAACAGAATTGGATAATCTACATTTGAGTGAGACCTCTAAATAATAGAAGACTTGCAGCCAGTCACAATATTGACATGTTTATATCTCACTCTGTCAATAAAACTGCACTTATAAAACAGAAAAGCAAAACAAAATTTATTTATAATGTTAAAGGAAGAGAATGGTGCTCCTAAAAAGAAAAGGGAGTTAAATCGACATAAACACGTCAAGAGGAAAAGAGTATTTCTCTTGAATATACCAAAAAGTACACATAACATCACAGCACTATTCACAATAGCAAAGATATGCAATCACATTAGGTGCCCATTAATGGTGGACAGGATAAAGAAACTGTGGCACGTATACACCATGGAATACTACACAGCCATAAAAATTAACAAAATCATGGCCTTTGCAACAACATGGATGCAATTGGTGGCCATTATCCTAAGCAAATTAATGCAGGAACAGAAAACAAATACTGCATGCTCTCGCTTAAAAGTGGGAGCTAACCATTGAGTGCACATGGACATAAAGACAGGAACACTGTCTACTAGAGGAAGGAGGACTACTAGAGGAAGGAGGGAGGGAGAGAAAAGGCACGGGTTGCAAAACTATTGGTTACTATGCTCGCTACCTGGGTGGTGGGATCATTCATATACCAGACCTCACTATCATGTAATATATCCAGGTAACAAACCTGAACATGTACTCCCTGAATCTAAAATAAAAGTTGAAATTATAAAAAGAAAAAAAGAAAACCTCACACTAATATTCTTTGGAAACAGTTAAACGAAATTATTAAAAGTATGATGATCATGCATGTGTACTTTGCTTAAAATATTAGTGTATGGGCCGGGTGTGGTGGCTCACGCCTATAATCCCAGCACTTTCGGAGGCCGAGGTAGGCGGATTGCCTGAGCTCAGGAGTTCAAGACCAGCTTGGTCAACATGGTGAAACCTCGTCTCTACTGAAAATACAAAAATTAGCCGAACATGGCGGTGGGCACCTATAATCCCAGGTACTTGGAAGGCTGAGGCCAGGGAATCCCTTGAACGTGGTGGGGGCAAAGGTTGCACTGAGCTGAGATCGCGCCACCTCACTCCAGCCTGGGCGAAAGAGTGAAACTCCCTCTCAAAAAAAAAAAAAAAAAAAAAAAAAAAAAAAAAAATATATGAAACGAATAAAGAATATATAATTTTACTATTTTAGAAGAGAAAAGCTCTAGGATAGGCAGCATAGTATATGGTCAGAAGCAGGGACACTAGAGCCACCGTCTTGGCAGTATGACCTTGGGCAAGTAACTTAACCTAGTTACATCATTTGCTTGCTAAATAAGTATAATAATAAAACTTGTCCTGTGGGATTGTTGTGATGATTGCTTGAATTAATATAGAGAAAGTAATTTGACTAATGTCTGGCTCAGAAGAAGCATTACTACAACACTTAGGCATCATCATTATTATAATCATCATCACCATCATCATTATTACTATTGCTGAAAAGAATATGAACAAAATTAAGTCTCTGAAAAGCAGGAAGCCCCACTTTATGAGGGATCATATGTCCAAGAAGAGCAGTTGCTTTCAGATATCTTTTTGGCTGCAAAATTTCTTTTTCTTCTTCAATAAATGTAATGGGGATCCCAACACCACAATTAAATCAGAGTGCATTTAGTTGAACCTGGTTGATAGCCTCAAGTCCTCATGCGTGTGTTTCTTTCCACTATACTTGGTGTTCTCTGAAGTAAGACAATGTCAAGTAGAACAGAGGAATTTAATGTTAAAATAAAAGTAAAATAAGGCAACAAAGAACATGTACAAGGATGCATGAAGACTGTCTCTGGGTTGAAAGTACTATTTAAACAGAAATCTTGCATTTGACTTAATATCACTTAAAAGCACTTAGAAATATTTTTAATTAAAAAATCCTAGTATTAAAAATAGGCTTAATATTTAAAGAGGTAAATTCTAATGTTCTGTAACTGCACTATCTAATAATGACAACCACTAGCCACATGTGGCTTTTGAACTTTAAATGTTTAATATTAAATAAAAGTTTAGTTCCTTAGGGTCTCCGGCCATATTACCATTGCTCAATAGTCATGTATATCTAGTGGCTATTGTATTGGACAGCACAGAGACAGAACATTTTTATCATCACACAAAGTTATATTGAACAGTGCTGATCTAGGATATTTTGCTATATGGAAAATTTTACTTACAATATTAGGTGTGCAGAATATTACTATAAGCAATAGTAAAATACTACATGGGTTTGGGAACACTTTATGCACTGCAGTTAATGAAACAATTTAAATGTAATTCCCTGGAGGAATTTATTTTCTTAAGTCCTTCTCTTAAAGTGTCTGCAGTATGATTTTTACATGAGAAATGTGGCAGAGTAGGAAAAAAATCACGGTCAGAGTTAGCACCTTCATGACCTTGAGAAGTCAAGAAGTCTCCTTAAGACCCAGAGGCTCCAGGTAACAGGAATAGTGACAGTTGTCCACCAAACCAGTTTACATGAAGAGCAAGTGAGAAAGTGAATATAAAAACCCTTTGTAAACTCTGAAATCCTAAACAAATGCTAGTTATTATAATCATTTCTACATATATTTTTTTCATCTGGATGAATGTGAATGAAGTATATAATTTCTGTAGAAATAGTTGAGTTAGTCTAAAGCAAAATGTCACAGTTAAAGCATTTGAGATAAGGCACATTTGTGGTACAAAGACTCCAGGGCTACTGATTAGAGAAAAAATGCATGTCTAGTTAAATACATTTATATGAGAATTACTAGATAATTTGTACTTTATAATCTGGATATAAAATATTTTGTTAAATTTGATAAAATGTTGCCTCATCTCCATTTCATCAACTGAGACATTTATTTTGACTTTAGCTTTAGAGATAATAAGCTAAGAGCTGCCACTTAAAAGCATATTAAAACTTCAGGAAGTTTTACAACATGCTAATTTAATGCTTTATTAGCTTACTTCAGTTAAGGTTACAAAGAACTAAAATGATTGTTGTGAAGTGTTGATCCAATCTCATTTCACAATGGGACTTAATTTCTGCCTAGAAGGCAAACTTAGATGTTTAAATTTGGAAATTAAAAGAAACAAACTGTTATATATCAGTGTTACTAAACCTCATAGACAAAAACATATATAGAGAATTGAAAATTAATGTAATTCAGCTGCCTGAGATTTAATATTCTGTCAAAACATAAAATATTATTCATAAAACACTTCAATTGAAGAGACTACATTATTTTCCTCCTAAATATGTTTCTTTCTCCTCTTTCAACTTTTAAGAAATGTATATATTCCTCTTTGTAGCACATAGCTGTATGTATGCATAAGAGGTTAATGCCAATTGCTATAACAAAGAGATCCCACAATTTTAGTGGCTTAAGAAAAGAAAGAATACTACAAAATGGGCATTCCCGTCTGCAAACAGCTTTCCTCTACCCAGTAATTCAGGGACTCTGAGTCCTTCCATTTTAGGCTTTTTCATCTCCTAGGGCTTTGGAATCTTTTCCATAAGGTTAGCAAATGGGAAGTAAAGAAGATGGAAAAGGTATGCCTGCAACATAACTTCCACTCACATTCAATTGGTCACAACTAGTCACATGACTCTAACTAGATGCCAGTGGGGCTGGGAAATGTAGTTGCTGGTTTTCAGCTGGATCCTAGCAAGAACTCTATACTATGAAGGAGGAACCACGGATTTTGATGGACTCTTGTCTCTGCCACAGCATATGCTTGAAAGAAAAGAAAGGTTGAGTATTATGACAGACACACACACACACACACACACACACACAGAGAGAGAGAGAGAGAGAGAGA
>NW_016805198.1:13347-15766 GCF_001698545.2 Rhinopithecus bieti | reverse complement strand
AGAAAACCAAACACCGCATGTTCTCACTCATAGGTGGGAACTGAACAATGAGATCACTTGGACTCGGGAAGGGGAACATCACACACTGGGGCCTATCATGGGGAGGGGGGAGGAGGGAGGGATTGCAGTGGGGAGTTATATATGATATAAATGATGAATTGATGGGTGCTGACGAGTTGATGGGTGCAGCACACGAACATGGCATAAGTATACATATGTAACAAACCTGCAGGTTATGCACATGTACCCTAGAACTTAAAGTATAATAATAAAAAATAATAATAAGAACAGAGAAAATCAAAGTCAAAGATATAAAATGTTGAGAAATCAGACACCTGCCATTAGCCACGAGAAATGTTTATGGCAAATACTGATCCTCGCTTTCTCCCAACAAGCTGTTAGCTAATTGTTATTTGTTGTGTGATCTATATCCACCATTTCAATCAAAGCATGAGCAAGACTTATTTCAATAGCCATAGCATCGCTCCCAGACAAACTTATTCATTCCTCCTCCATTCATTATATTTAGCTCTCTTACAGCATAAACTGTGGAATCCTGAAATAATTCTCTTACATGTCTGCCTCCTTCACCAGATTGTGGAGTCTGTGAAGGAAATTATGCACTCTACAAATATTTATTGAACACCTAATATGGACCAGAGACTGTTTTAGATGACAAGGAGATAGCAGTGATCAAACAGTCAAAAGTTTCTGTCCATGTGACTCTTACATTTCAAGTAAGGGGGGGATGAAGTAAATTTGGCATTGAAGAGGTTTGGCTTGTCACCCGGAATCATTATTTTCTAGTTCTATGACCTTGGTAAAGTCACTCGACCAAAACTTGAGCTGTCTTATTTATAAATTGAGGATCATAATACCTTACAGCATGGCTATAAGATTTTAATGAAATGATACTGTATGGCCTAATAAAAAAGTAGCTAGGTCATATGGTACTTCTGGCTCTAGATCCTTGAGGAATCGCCATAAGTACCCTAGAACTTAAAGTATAATAATAAAAAAAAAAAGTAGCTAAGCTTTACTGTATACTTGTTTTATAGTAGCATTGTTGTGCTTTAATTCTTACAAGAAGTCTTCAAGGTAGGTATGATTATAGGGAGGTTAAATTACTTAGTCACAAGTTAGCTAGTGGAAGAGCTAGAATTTAAACAGGCAGTTTAATTGCAACGTCTGCCCTCTTATTCACTGGGCTCTACTCTGTATACTGCTTTCTTTAGTATCACAAAGTGTCTGCCATAGAGAGGGCAGTTGTGACAATGAGGATGCTATTAGTTGCTCATAACATAAAGCTGGACTCAGATTAATCAAAAACAGTAAACAAAGGGATTCTACTAGTTCACCTCATTGAAAACTGCAGAAGGGGGCTGCGGGTGAAGTTCAATCAGGGGTCCTACTCCATATCTCTCAGTAATCTTAGATCTCCCTCTTGTGTATGTCAGTCTTATTTCAGGTTACCTTTTGTCATGGTATTACAACAGCTGCAGCTCTAACTATCACATATGTATACTACTTAGTTCAAAGTAAGAGAAAAAGAATTTCCCAGAAACCTTTGCAGCAGGTCTCCTTGATTTTTATTGGTCCCAAATAGGTCACAAGGTCATCTTTGAACATGTTACTGTAGATTGCACTGATTGATCTGGGCCTGAGGTATATGCTTTATTCCTAGAGTAATACCATTTGGGCTCCAGAGGAGAGTTCTCACCACCACAAAAATCCACATATTCACCAAGGGAATCTCTCTCACACAGTCAGTATAGTTTAGTTGAATGAATTAATGTCTCAAAAACAAATTAAGCAGTTCTCACATATTTGTAGACAGTATTTTCTAACTACTAAATGAAATAACAAAAGTATCAAGAAGGCAAAAGAAGAAATGCTGTTTAAACAATCTCAAGTAGTAATATTCACTCACATAATCATTCCTGGCATATTTCTGTTTGAAATTCAGTCAACTACATGGAAACAGCAGAAGGGGAGCTCAGGACAATATGCCATTAATATTTCATACACAATCTGTTTAACACGATCCAATTCATTCTTATAGGAGTTTTACTCATCTCCCACACATTCAAATGTTTGTCTTTCTAATTTTTCATATTTAAAATTTGCTTTTCAGCTAGCATTGATTCACTAAAAAGTCTTTGTACACCTAATACTTCGAGTTCAAGGTCATGCAGAATTATTTTATTATTTTCTAGTAGGAAGAACAGTTACACAAACATTTCGTTGCAAACGTGGCAGAGTTCTATTTTTAACTCCAATATTATCTGTGTTCAATGCATTATCTCTTACGAGCCACCTATTTTTCGGGGGGATTATATTTTTTAAATGTACCTATTTAGTGTTCCAATTAGGTTAACACTGACTGAAAGATTTTATAAAACTACAATAAAAATAAATT
>NW_016805198.1:4063-10274 GCF_001698545.2 Rhinopithecus bieti | reverse complement strand
AAAAAAAAAAAAAAAAAGAAAAGAATAGGTAGAATTTGTTACATTGATCACATTTTCTAAATGAATTATTTTAAATGTAATTGAATAACCTATCCTATAAACATAAATTTGACTGTAGAATCATAATTTTTAAACACTGAGTCTCTTCATAAATTTTCTACTACACTATATTTTTCACTGAGAAATTAAAACTATGATATTTTAGCTAAAATGTATCATTTTGAAACCCAAAATATAGATTTCACTTTTCATGTTCTTGAGATTATTTTTCCCATAGAAAATGTATATGCTGAAAGTGGTCATTAAAATAATTATGGCTCTAAAACTGCAAAACACTGCTAACATACTACGATCTAATACAGTTTCATGGTGTCAAAAATAGAATATTTCAAAGAAGATTTAAAATGGAAATTTAATGCACTGAAATCAACTCAAACATAAATTTCACACATATTTTGCTTTTTTAACAAAAGCCAGTGTTAGTTCCCAAAATGTAAATGTTCTGGTAAAGGAAGATATGGATGCTATTTTCACCAATTAATTTTCATAAAAAGAAGCCTTGTAAATATAACATAACATAAATATTTAACATCTTAAATACTAAAAAATTAATTATCTTCCTAAGGAACTGTGACAAAAAGAAAAATGTGATTTCTTGCTTTGGTCAAAATACTTTATTTGCTATTTAAATTTTCAATTCCATTCAATAACCATTTACTGACTTGTTCTTACATGCCAGACCCTATGTTAGAACTGTGTACACAAATTAATGTGATATTGTCCATACTCATACCCATAGTGCAATCCATCTTAGGGAGTTTAAGAAGCACGTCATCTTAAGACCAAAGCTATTATTTTAGTTGTGTTTAAAATATCAAAATCAAATTTCCAAAATACAATTATTTTGCAAAAGACAACAAAAGCATCATTTTACTCAACTGATCCTGAAGTTTTAAGGAATACTTGATTTTAAAAATTTAAAAAAGAAAGAATTGGGGTTGGGAAAGGAGAGTATAAACTGATATAAAATTACTCAATTTAGACTTTAATAAGGACACAAGAATTACCAAAACAGTTACTTCTCATTTAATCATTTTGGTTTGTTTAAACTCTTTAGTTATTTGGGGAAAAAAAATGTATTGAGTACTTGCTGTGTGCTAGATATGATGCTAGGTCCTATATGTGGATGTGTGATGTGACTGATCTAGTTCTTACCCTACTGTAACTTACATTCTAGTAGGCAACTGCAAAAGAGTGCCTTAAGAGCTATAATAGCAGAAATACAGACCTCTAAAAATGAGAAATAAATGCACCTTCCTCTCTACTAGACTGTTAGAAAAATACATATAATATTAAATATATATACCTAATCAGACTTATGGGTTTGGAAAGTGGGATAATAAGGCTAGTAAAGATTTCCTGGTAGAAAAAAATATGTAAGTCTTCAAGAGTATGTGTAAGCTCAGATAAAGTAGGAATGGGAGATGATGTTTGGAGCCACTGTGAATGACAGGAAACATTATGATCACTGATTCTGGAGATTGTACAGACCTTTTACCTTGTGTAAGCTAAGCAGTTTTTAGAGTTACAAGGAAAAGAGATGTAAGAGACTAGAGGAGGAAACATTTAAGAATCTGAAAGGACTTAAGTCCATCTGGGAAGGAAAGGGGAAAGGGAGGAATGGCAAAGGTTAGGGTGAAGCGTGTTAGGGGGAATAGATGAGTGAGAGAGTCATTTGTGGTTAAAGAAATAGCTAATAAACTAGGTCTCAAAGTTGTTACTTTATCGCTGGAAGAGCAAATAACAATCACTGAAGGCTTTTAGGCAGAAAATGAACATACTCAGATTTTTGTTTNGACTTTTGGTTTTGGGTGTAAATATGGGGAAAATAAGACATTCTAGAGAGAAAATGTAAGAACATATTTAACAAAACTTAGTGATTAATTGGAGGTGTACATGGTTTCCAGGCTTCTGCTTTATTCAACTAAGTGGATGGTGGTCATATTAAATAAATCAGGGAGCCAGGGAGGAGAAACAGAATTTACAGAGGAGCTGATGAGCTCAGGTGAGTATTTTAAGCTTGAAGCACCTGAGGGACATCTAAGTAGAGATCTAATAGACATTTGTATATTCTTGTAGCTTACTCAGAAAATGATTTGGGCTGGAATTATAGCTTAAGGGTCATCAACATAAGTGTGGTAATTGCGTTCAAAGACAAGATTATCCACATAACGTCAAGTAAGAGGAAAAGAGGTCCTAGATTAAAACTATGAAGGATGTCCTCAATACTTAATGGAAGGGCAGATGAGGAATTCACAAAGGAGATAGGAGTGTAGAATCATATAAGCAAGGAACAGAGTGTTTTAAGCAGAATAGAATTGATAGTGGTCCATAATAAGGTGAACTAGGATACAGACTGTAGAGAACCTACCAAATTTAGCAACAGAGGACCATCACTGTCCTTGATAAGAGAACCTCCAATGAGCCTTTGCTGCTAGAAGTCAATGTGCAGTGTGTTAAAGCAGAGCTGGCAACATGATGTGGAGACAACAAATAAAGATAGGTTGTTTATGATAGAGGGTTATCTGTAAAGGAGAGTCAAGAGGGAAATAACCAGTGTAGCACATAGACTTCAAGGGTTGTTTTAATGATAAAGAATACTAGAGAATGTTCAAATGCTCATAGAATATGGGATCGATCTCTTTCTCAAAATACTGAAAGGATGATGTGAAAATCATGTCTTCATAAGCAAGCAATGTGGAGACAGTATATTCCCACAGAACATATTCATGGAAGTGTTAACACAAAACATTTTACAAAGTAATGACCATCGCTAAAATCACATTTGTAAAACTAGTGTGCTTTATTAAATCTTCATGGGCAAGATCAACTGATAGACACAGAGCGTTTATTTGTACAAATGTTGAGAATTACAAATTGAGGAATAATTATTTCTAATGATAGATTCTTAAAACTCTTATTATTAAAGATATAATACACTAAAAAATTTCAGTTATAGCCTCCTTCCATTGATTCAAACAAATGACACAAAAAGTGCAACCATGCATAAATACTGTCAAGCTTCGAGGAATATCGGTTTCTGGAAATGCTCCATTTTATTGGTACTGAGATTTTCCACAGAAACTCACTAAACACCTCTTTTGTAACTATCCCATGATACTCAATATAAGTGCCATGCAGTCAATTTCTAGTAAATTAGAAAGTAACTATCATAATCCTATTATTTATTTATTTATTTAATTTCAATGATGTTATCATTGAATCTTCAGTATTCTAGAAATTCTTTGTTTCCAGTGTATATTCATATATGGAATAAACTACTCTTTACTTTAAATTATAGCAATTTTAGAAATAACCTCATTATTCCAATTTCTCATGTTCTGCAGACATCTCACAACTGAATTTCCCAGGCTACAACTTCAATGTGGCAAACACATAACCAAACCAAAGTAGAACTGACAGAACCGCGGCAGAGCACGTGGTCATTTATTCAATCACTTGGTCATTCAACAAACATCTTCGAATCAACTAGAATATGTGCCAAGGTCTGGACTTACCATAAGAGCTACAAAGAAGAATCAACTGTAAATAGTCATTGCTCTCTAGGGCAAATCTAGGGAGGAATTCAGACAAAATAAATCCTCATATAATAATAGTATAAAACTCAAAAGGGACATTAAGACAGATCTATTGACTGCCTTAGGCCATGATGTTGGACTAGGGAGATTATACACTAGGTTCATCTAGGAAAGGTCTGGTATATACCTATTGTCCCACGACCTTTCCTACCCTTTTATCCTCTAAATAAATACATTAGCAAAGATCTTGCAAGGTGAAACAAAAGTCCATTAGAAAACAGGAGTCGGTGGGAGGGAAACAGTACCTTATGCAGAGAACAAGGGAAACAATAACATGGGGTAATAGAGAAACTCTAGCAACACAGTATAGCTGGGGTGAAGAGTACCTCTGGGTGAGGTAGTCATCAGGGACAAAGTCAATTAGAGGGATAAACAGAGTTCCAAGTGTCAGGGACCTTGTTGGTCAGACTAAGCAATCTGAACTATTTGGAAAGCAAACAAGGATACCCTTGGAGGATTCCCAAATTTCAATCTAGAATCACACACTATACTTGTTTTTTCAATTTTGTATGATGACTTGAGGGAAATATGCCAATGAAAAAATCAAGCTAAATCATTACATTAATATTTAGTCCAGGATTTGGAATATTTATTGCGAGTCAAACTAACCCATTAGTCAATGCATATAAACAGGTTGGCTAAAATCAAAATTTAAAATGTAGATATCAATAGGTAGTCTCTGCTCTCAAAGGGTTTGCAATTTCCCTGTAATTGTGTCACTTGGATCAGCTTACACAGATCAGAAGCAGAGACAGTAGAGATAACTCCTGAATAGAGAAACCAGGTTAAGAATAATGGGCACAGATATGTCTCTGTGTGTATGTGTGCATGTGTGTGTTTCAGATAGGTTACTGATCTTCGCTGAGCCTAAGTTTTCTCAGATGAAAATGAGAACCATGGAGCCTTCCTTACAGGGTGAATAATGGCAATCCAACAGAAAGGAAGGAGGGAGATTTATTCCAGGCAAAATGAACAAGAGAAGTAGAAACAACATATACAGTGCTTGCAAAGTGTATAATAGGCCTTCAAGAAATGAGAATTATTATGCTGTTATTCTAGTTCATGTTAAGTCTACACTCTGCCCTTCTGTTGCTGTTGGGAGGAGGATCTCTTTGCTTTTATAAGAGATTTTAGAGAGAAAACCTGAAACCAATGTCACATGTAAATTTGGTATGTGCAAACTGACAGGATCGTTTCAAAACCCATATTGATAGAGTGTGTTACAGTTTTCAAAGCTATGTCACAGTCTGATCTCATTAGATACTCTCAATGGCCTCATGGGAAGGAATACATTTCCCCATTTTACAGGCGAGGGCACAGAGAGTAAGAAAATCAATTATTTGCTTCAAATTATACAACTATTTATTGGAAACACTTGGGCTCAAAAAAATCCCATTTCCAAGTCTTTAACCTTTATGAAATACACACTGTCCATGAAACATGGCAAACTGATTTTATCATCACTAAGATGAACTTATCCATAGATCTATGTGCCCCAAAATCTCACTGTCTCAGTTCTTGGGTACCTCAAGTCTAAGATCCCAGGGCATCTGTCTATGAGTAGGATATTCACAGTGAGTAAACAGGTAATGCCATAAAATCTAGGTGTGGGTTAGTAGAATCCAAATAAAGGATACAAAACATCACAACTCATATTCAAATATGTTAACTAAAGAAATGATTTCCTATTACTTAGAGTGAGGGTCTCAAAATGATCCTGAAACAAATCTCAAAATGTATTTCCTCTGTCTAGTTGAAACTTTGTAATCTTTGAACAGTAACTCTCTATTCCCTTACTCCACCTCCCCAGCCTCTGTTAACCATGATTCTACTCAATACCTCTATGAATTCAACTTTTCTTACATTCCACATTTACGTGATATCATGTGGTATTTGTCTTTTGGTGCCTGGGGAAAATGTTCATGTACCTCAGAAGTAAACATATTTTAAGCATGTACCCTATATAAATATATATTCACAGACATATGTTATTTTAAATTACATTGACACTATTTAGTTTTGTAGACAGAGCTTACACATTGTATATACTATAAACTATACACTCAAAGTATTAATTTCTAGAGAACAAGGTAAATAAAATTTTTTTCTCACTACCCCAATTGTTTAGCACGCATATTCTTGGGCATGTACATTCTACTTTGGTAACCACTGACCTAGATAATCAAATTCAAGGTTGTTGGAGTGACAAAGTCCTTCATAACTTCACTGATGTGTGTAAGGGTGTGTGTGTGTATGTGTGTGTGCTTACAATCCCCACTAGATTTTAACTCAAAAGGGAACCAACAATGCCTTCATATTTTTTCCTCTCTCTCTTCAATCTCTGTTCCCTGAGATCCCTTTCTATTTGGTTCACTGACCCTTTAACTCCAAAGGAGTTTCCACTGTGTGGAAGAAGGAAATAGTTTCATTGTATTTTGGCTTTGGGTTGTTTCTCTATTTAAAACCTTAGTTTAAGTGCAGACCAGAGAATGATTTGAAAAACATATCTTAAGAATGAGTTATGCACATGCACCCTAGAACTTGAAGTATAA
>NW_016805198.1:0-3701 GCF_001698545.2 Rhinopithecus bieti | reverse complement strand
CAAGAAAATTAGATACTTGTAGGTTTCCGAAGAGGGGGCCTGATGTGGCAGTATTTCATGAGCAAGAAGGGCAAAGGCAGCTTCACTAAATTTCTTGAGGCCTTCGAGTGCAGCCAGGAAGTGGCTACATTTTCCTGTCCCTGAAAAGAGTGTAGGAGTTGACTGAGGAAAAGAGTTGGTCAAGGGATACTTAACTAAAGTGGCAAGGGATACTTAACTAAAAGATGCATGGGCCATGCAGTGTTAAACTCAAGAAATTGAGGCCTTGAGAAGTGGACCCATGGGCAGATGCTCAAGAGTAAAGACTTTCAGAACCAATGTGCAAACAAAACTGTGCATCCATAAGATAACAATGTATACAGACATATCCCCTGAAGGCCATACATGTTTCATGAACATGTGGGAACCGTGGTGCCTACACAGAAAGAAGAGGGGAGGAACAATCCTAAACGGAAACCAATGAAGAAAATCTAAAATCAATATGGTTATGTTTTCTATCTTCAAGTAGAAAGGGGTCATGTCCATCCATTCAAAAGAATGACTAAGATGAGATTAATCTTGCATTTCCTGGATGCATTTTCCCCAAGTTGGAGTGTAAGCCAGCTCTTTGGAGCTTTAGAACTAAGCATCATCTCTTCTTCCTTGCTGACATATGTTCTATTGAACATCTTTTCTCAAAATAGACCTGTTTCGCCCACATTGAAAATCTGTCAAGGCAGGTCTCTCCCCCCTTCCTGGTGATCTCCACAAGTGTTGGAAGGAATGTCCTGGCAGTCATGGACCTGCCCACTTACTGCCAGGTGGTGCCGATTCAACTGGGCCCAGAGCCCATATGGCATCTGTGGCTTGAGACATAAGTATCATCAGCCACAGTATTCCCCAAATTCTTAAAACCCTCTGCTTTCTCAGTTAACACTGGGCTCATTGACATCTAGTACTGTTGCTTTTATTCTAGCTGTATACTCGTATGTTTGAGTGTTTTGTTTACTGATATTTCCTCAGTTTTGTTTCCTTCCTGTACATCACTGTAACGGCAGCACATTCTCCACACACTGAAAGATTCATTGTCCGTCCTTGAGCATCTCTCTACTGTCAAATGATAGCCCTCGTACACATCCACTGCATTCATCATTGTCTCACTATTTATGTTTTGTATCTCTCAATATTATCATAGGTCTTTAGTTTCTAACACTTTCAAATTAGCACTGTCTTTGAATTAGGCAAAATTAGATTTAAAATTTTGCTAAAGTACTCCACAACTAAGGAAGAACAGGGGCCCAACTGGTTAACATTAACTATGGTAGGGATATGATAGGAGAGTGTTGACAAACCTGTACTTGGAGCTAGCTTTATTTCTATTTGGGCTATTTCTCTCTCTTTCTCCATCCTTCCCTCCCTCTCTCCCTTCCTCACTCTCTCTGTTCATATGTGTATACATATTCACATATATGTATACATATATATATATATACACACATATATATATACACACACACACACATATATACACACACACACATATATGCACAATAAAGAACTGCCTGAGACTGGGTAATTTATAAAGGAAAGAGGTTTCATTGACTCATAGTTCAGCATGGCTGGGGAGACCTCAGGAGACTTACAATCATAGTAGAAGGTGAAGGAAAAGCAAGGCACCTTCTTCACAAGGTGGAAGGAAGGAGAATGAGTGAGGAGTGAAGGGGAAGAGCCCTTTATAAAACCATCTGATCTCATGAGAACTCATTCACTATCACGAGAACAGCATGGGGAAAACCACCCTCAAGATCCAATTACCTCCACCTGGTCTCTCCCTTGACACATGGGGATTATAATTCAAATGAGATTTGAGTGGGGACAGAAAGCCAAACCATATCAATGTGTGTGTGTGTATTTTATTTCTGGTAGATGATCATGTTCATCAAAACCAACTATATAATCACAATATTAACTGAAATATCTGACTTTTAAGAACTTTAAATATTTTAGAGGTTGCCTACAGCTATACAAGTAAATAAATTGATAGAGCACATTCTTTTAAATATAAAATGAGAGGAAATAGTCTTAATTAGATTATTACATTCTCCCCATGGATGTGTCATAGTACATTCTAGAGAAAAAAAGTAATTTCTTATATGAAGATTAGAATAGGTATATTTAACAAGCAGGTATTGCTTGTGGAAATGCTCTAAGATGTTAGAAAAAAAGAGTAAGATCTATTGTTTCATAGCACAATAGGGTTGCTATAGTAAGTAATAACTTAATAGTACATTTAAAATAACTAACAGAGTATAATTAGATTGTTTGTAACACAAAGCATAAAGGCTTGAAGGGATAGATACCCCATTCTCCACGATGTTACTATTTCACGTTGAATGCTCGTGTTAAAACATCTCACATACCCTTTCAATATATACACCTACCTCATGTACCCCATCGATATATACACCTACTATGTACTCACAAAGATAGAAAACCCATTGAAAGAAAAAAATTAAAAGAAAAAAGGAAATACTCTTAGAGATTATGACAGGTAATATACTTCTTAGTGCATTTATGTATGTGTTTATTTTGCAAGAGATGGACATAACTGTCAGCTTCTGGATACAGCTCAGTGGATAGTGACTTTTGCTAACACTTAATGGATTCCATATGTTCAATAAAAAATCATTATGAGAAAGTTCACTGAACCTTTACACAAACTAACCATGCAAAGCTCAACTCAAAAGGCACCTAGGAAGTGAATGCAATACTTGCATATTTCCTTTGAAATGAATAAATACAAAGGCATTTTATTTAATCGATTTAAGGCATAATAGTTTCTCTTCCATAAATAATTAAAATAGAAAGAAAATAGCATATAAGGAGACTTACTGATATCAGGCACTGTCCTAAGTATATTATATACACTGAAATATCCATCAAAACAAGTCTATGAGAGACTATGATTAGATCTATTTGAGAGAAAATTAACTGAGGCTTATGTAGGTTACCTTCCCATAGGTCACACTAATAGCGATGTAATAAACCAGGAGTTTCACCTAGGCAGTATGCCCAAAGCCCAAGTATTTCAATCATTATATCAGACTTCTACATTTACATACCACTGATTTTAATTTGGAAAGATAACTTTTTTCTAGAAATGTTTCTCTATAGTATTTTGTTCTAATACAAATGTTAATACCTTTAAAATAATAAAATTAAACAAGTTGGTGGGTAATAATCTGACATTCTCCCAGGTAAAGGGATTTCGTATAAGGTCTTCCTATGGCATGCCCACATTAAAGTCCTCACTAAGCAACATGTTATTTAACTCTGTGACACTGGGAAGAGAGTATTTGCCAGTTTTAGAAAGCAAATGTTAAGAATCTAAACATTATCGAGAGGACGATTTTGCTTAATTTTGAGCTTTCAAGTCTAAAGAAGTATATAAAGGAACGTGGGTATAGTTCAATGATTACATAAGGGTCCAGGCTAATCAAATCACCACTGAAGTGGCTATTATACACCAAACATACAATCAGAAAATTGTGGCTCATGAGTTTAACTTAAACCCTTCCTATTCAATAGGGGATGTCTTATGACCAGGATGTTTGATGGTATCCCTGAAATCACAATGCCTGTTAATGTTAACAGCCTACTTAAAAAACAACAACAACAAAATCTACACATATCCTTATAACTTTATTTATTTATTTATTTAT
>NW_016805197.1:341728-354706 GCF_001698545.2 Rhinopithecus bieti | reverse complement strand
ACAAAATTAATATATGTTCTCTTTATTTTTAGTTTATTCATATTTATTCCACAAACAATTGAATGGATAACCATGTGCCAGATCCTGTGTAGGACAAATTTCGTAAGATGAATAAAACATAAGTTTGTCTTCAAAGATCTAACACACGCTCATGGAAGACAACAAAACCATGTAAATACGGTAAGAGTTATAAATACCTAAGCTAATTGTTTACATAGAAGAAAGACTTAATTCATAGCAGAGGAGAGGGTGGGGAAAGACAAAATGGACGATGTGATTTCTGAACTAAGTCTCAGCAGACTGGTAATATGAGCCAGGTGAAAGGTGAGGGGAAGTATGCTCTAGAAGGAGGAAATTAAAAAGAACTTGGGAGAAGAAGGGAGACGAATCTTTCTTGCTCAAAAACTACATGATATTTAATTTGGATAAAATATTTGCAGAAGGAGTAAAACATCTAAGCTAGAAATTAAGAAGGGTCAGCTTACGGAGCACCTTGCCTAGTTTTGCTGATCGGCTTAAACTTTAGCAGGAGTTAAATGGAAATCCTCTGAAACAGTTTAAAATAGAGGGGTGATACATACACAGTTTTATTTCCAAACTGTTGTTCAGAATGAATTAAAGTGGATAGGATTAAAGACAAAGAAGGCAGTTAGGAGCTTATCATGATCATTATTAATAGTGGTATTGGAGATACAGTAAAATGGGCAGATTTGAAAGATTATGAAGGTGATAGAATCTGTAGTACTTGATGATTAATGGAATGTGAAATAGAGATAGAAGTTAAGTTGTAATAACCACATCTCAGTTCAAATGATATACAAATGCCATGTAGATCTGGAGTAGGGGCCATGTTCCCAAATCATTTGCCTGAACCATTGTGCCTGACACAGTGCTGAGTCCACATAAACCAATCTCAAAGAGTTGTGCATTGACATATCATCCATTCCTCTGGAAATTATTTGAAGATTTCACACACAGATGTCCATATTGAATTAATTCCATAACTACACAGCAGAATTGGAGTCTTGTGAAAATTTAGAGTACTTTGTTCAAAGGCAGTTATTATTATCAACTGAACCTACACTGTGATGCAGCCAGAGAAATTTAGAGCATCATTAAAATAACCTTTTTAATATGACTTCTTTCTCTTGAGAAAGTGTAGCACCTTCTTATTTAATATTACCATGTTACAATTGACTATATATTTGTTGACAGTCTTATAGTATGGTATTTCATATTGAACCAGCACAAAATATGCATGAACTTTATCAGTTTTAATTTTCCCTTTACAAACCAAGAACAATATTAAATAACATTTTATGACATTTGATAGGTATTTAAAATTTGTTATTGCGGCTCTTCAGTGAACCATAAAATACAAGTGTCACAGTGTGTCTGTGCTTTCATTATGAGAAATGCAAGTAGGAAGCATTTAAATCAGTATTTTCCATCAATGTCTTGCTCCTGATTCTCTTCCAAGTTCATTATCTCCTCTGTGCCTAAATTTGTCCATATGAAAAAATAGGAGAAAAAAGAATAAATTAATACTTGCCTCTAAAATGATCTGAAATCCAGGTATGGAAAATCTCACACAAGTTTAAAAGACTGGTTTATTCACTACCATCCTCATTTGTTTGAACACACTACAATGTTCCGTGGGAGAGTAACTGAGAGACTGTCTGAGAGGTTTCATGCCTTCCATCCATAAAGACAATTCTTTTGTTTGCAGCTGAAGCTATTATATCCAGAGCCTATGGCTGCTTGGCTCTGTTAACGATGGAAATTTTAAAAGAGAAACAGCAAGTAAAATGTGAAAATGCCCTCTGGGATATTATTTTATTACTACATGTCCCTTATCATTTAGCAAACTACATGCAACATAAAAAATTAAGTTAGTTTGTTCCGTGCCTAGTTGGCAAAAAAAAAATCAAACAACAGGTACTAAAGAAATAATGGTAGCTAACCTAACCTTTGTGTGTGTGTGTGTGCGTGTGCCATAAAGCCAAGGTGGAGAGGTGAATGAAAAAGTCATTAGAGGAGAAGGAAAAGCTATATTGCTTGAAAAAAGCACCATGGTATCATGGTCGAAGAATGGGTTTTAGAGGATGGCAAGCTTGAGTTTCAATTACAGCATTTTGTAGTGTGCTATTTATTTCTGAGCGTTAATTTCTATAATGAAAAAACACATAACATAGGGTTTGAAGGATCAAGTGAGATGATTGAAATAAAGTATGAATCAAGATGTCTGTCATCTTCTCTCTTTTAATCATGGGGCTATTGACAATGCAAAAGTACCCAGTATAGCAGTAGAATGATAGTGTATCTCCTGAGATAATGTGTCAGGTCCTTCACTAATGCCTTTTTCATAGAAATATTGTTCAGCTGCCTTCACATAGATAGAATATCTGGGTTATAGCCGCTTTGCAGAAAAGCTACCAGATAGAGCTTTTTGAAATTGCCTGCCTGGGTTTAAATTACAGTCTTGTAGTAACTCTTTGGTGCATATTAGTAACTGCTGAACCATGTGTTGAGTCCATCACATTGATCGGAAAGGAAATTTAATGCATCAGACAAGGGAAAGTTACCAAGGTTAGTCAACACAGAATGCTTTAAGTTAGTAAGTTCATGGTAAGTTATGCAAGTAGAAGAGATCATAGATAACTAAGTAGCAGGGAAACTGCAAAAAGTCTAGCAGAAGTTGGCCAGGTGTAGTGGCTCACACCTGTAATCCCAGCACTTTGGGAGGCTGAGGCGGGTGGATCACGAGATCAGGAGTTCAAGACCAGCCTGTCTAACATGATGAAACCCCCGTCTCTACCAAAAATATAATAAATTAGGCAGGCATGGTGGCTAGCACCTGTAATCCCAGCTACTTGGGAGGCTGAGGCAGGAGAATTGCTTGAACGCAGGAGCAGAGGTTACAGTGAGCCGAGATCACGCCACTGCACTACAGCCTAGACAACAGAGTGAGACTCTGTCTCAAAAAAAAAAAAAAAAAAAAGACTAGCAGAAGCACATCAGTTATTATTCTGTAGGAAGTTCAACCAGAATGTATGTCTTTGCTCTCTATTATCTATAAGTCACATTCTAGATCTTATAGCAGGGGCAGAAGTACACCTCTCTGAAATATCCTTCTTAGAGTTGTAAGTTACAGATTTGGTTTGGTGTCTACATTGCCAACATTATTTAAATGTTGAAAATTCCTCTGTGACCTGTTGTCACTATTTATGTAGTTGATTTTATGTACTGTATGTTTTATGTTCTATTACATTTCAGAGATATATAAAAAGAAGTGTCCTCTTCTATCCAGGAATATTTGTATTTTATATTGGAATTAAAACAGAGAGATGTTTTAATGTAAAGATAGGTATCCTTCTAAAATATTAAATCATTACCCCACAGCATGAATTAACCTTTGTGCCTTTGCTCTTATAACATGATTAACATAATCATGATAGGATCTAAAACACTCATAGTTAATCTTCACCCCTGCTCTTGGCTCTCTCTGAGTGAAGCCAGCTTCCATATTGTAAAAAGAGGCCCATATGGAAAAAAAACAGAGGCCTCTTGCCTGGAGCTAGGAGAATTAGCTGTCTTGGAAGTGGATGCTTCAGTGTCAGTAAAGCCTTCAGCTGACTGCTGCCCCATCTGCCATCTTGACTGCAACCTCATGAGAGACCACGAGCCAGAACAATCCCAGCCAAGACTCCCCAGAATGCCTGACCTGAGAAATTGTGTGAGATAACTTTGTCATTTTTAGCTATTAACTTTTGACATTATCTGCTATGCAGCAATAAATAACCAATACAGGAGGTCAGGGGGTCAGGTGTACTTGTCGATACTCAGAACATGTGAGATCAGGGAGTAAGTAACAGACCTTCTAGAACAAGGATTGATTAAATCAAAGCCAGGAGAACAAGGCTCAGTCAGTCAAGGGACCTTGGAAAGGCAAGTGAAAGTCTGAAGAGTTGAGAACAAGGTCCTTTGAAGTGACTCATGGTATGAATAAATTCCAGAGAGTAAAGAGCAACTGCTTGCCTGTTTTCTTGCATTTTCACTGCTTGCATTTGGAAAGGGAGCTTGGTGCATTCAGATGAATAAAAACAAGATGGTCATAAGATATTATGAATAATATCTGTATAGTCAGGCAACTTTCTCAAAGTAGTAATTTGAAATAGAGGTTCCATTGGTCAGTAACAGGCAATTCCCATTTTTGAGTGCTTTCGTGATGTGTTCAATATTCCCAGTTATTACTTCCCAGGCATTACGCTTTATAGACAAGTACCTATTTCTTAATGGCTGGATAAGCTGGGCCTTACAATCCACTTCAAACCTGTTTTTCTATTTGTCCATGAGTATACAGGCTGCTCTAGGTAGGAGGGCATAAAACTGCAAAATGGTGATAATCTTAAAAACCTTATGTAATTGTCTTACAGACATAAACTCAGAATAACATGCTATATACATATTGGAGGTACTATGAAGCCATGGCTAAGCTGTATGTATGTATGTGTTTGTATAAATATGCATATGCATGCAATCATATATACATATGCGTGTATGTGTGTATATTGAGAGAAAGAAAGGAGAGATACCTAGCACAAGAACATATTTTGATAATTTAATTCCCAGGCATTAAAAGGAAATGTGGACTCTTAAAGAGACTTTCACTTGAACGATATTGCTCCACAGTGAGGCCTTTGGGGAAATCTCTGCACACTGTAAACACTGTTATGATAGAAGGAAGCTTTCTTCCCCCCATTAATTAGAGAGTTTGTCACCTATCTTTGGGGCTTTTGGCTTATATCTAAGTATGAGGAAAGAAACCTTATCCATCTTTGATAGGCAGAGGATAACATTGTAAACCCTAGAGCTGTGTTTAAAGAGGAAGTTAGTACCAGCAAGAGGAAGGTTTATTTATTAAGACAAACAGATGAACCAGCTGAGTAAGTGCAGGACTTGAAGGTTTCCCAGTACTCTCCAACTCCAAGAAGAAGAATGAAATTAATTAACTGAGAGCTGAAACCACACAGTGTGGGAAGAGCAGAGGAACCAGAAGAGACAAGGTCAAGGAAGTGAATGGAAAGGAGGGATGCTGCTGGGCTCTGTTGAACAAGTAGAGTATGTGTCTATTTTGATCTATTAGTTATATTATATTGTTACATACAACAAGGACAGTCTAATTCAGGCTTCTTGAAACGAAACACATAGAAACTTTAATGGCTACCATGAAAGGAGAGCCCCGTGGTAGATGGACATTAAGGCTGTACTGATTAAAATTACCAGTAAGAGCCATATTCATTTCATGTCTTTGTCCTGCTCCTACCTCCTATGGAACCAGCTTGATCCTAAAGCCTGGATCCCCATCAGAGTCACAGAATACAAAGCATTTGCATGTTGTATGGAGGAGGAATTAACTGTTGAAGTAAAAACTGGGCAAGTCTCCAAGCGGGGTGTGAGGGAAAGCAACTGCTTTCGTTGGAGAATCAATCACATCCCCACACCACCCCTCACCTTCCCCTGCCGCTGCCCCAGTTGCTGTATCATTCAATGGAGATGCCATTTGCTTATCCAATAGACAGAGTAAAAACAAACAAAATCCTAGGTATAGATTCCTTCCTACCTTTCCCAGTATGAAGGGTGTTTTATAAAAATATGTGTGTATGTATCTTTTCCTGAAAGAGAGTAAAAGATATTTGCCAGGAATTGAAAGAAATTGGTGATCCTAAAATGTCAAAATCACAAAATTTAGGTAAGCTTTCAAGATAAATTGGTTCTTCTATTGTTTCCCCAATTCACATCCACAACACAAACACATAAACAACTCAAACCTTTTCCTTTTGTCATCCTACACCATGTCATGCCTCGGGTTATTTGACCACATCACTTCCTCTGCCTCTTCTGCCTGGTCTTAACTCTGCCTTTATGATGAAATTCATGTTCAGCCTCTTCACTGGAGCTTTTCTTTATTGCTTTCTCTTTGTGAACAGCAGATCCAGCTCTTTTGTACCATAAACATCCCCTAACAATAAGTGCATACTCCACAACATTGGTACTTTTCCTTTGCCTGTCCTGCTTCCTAATGAGACTGTGAGCAATTTACACACAGGATCTGTGCCTTTCCTGTTCATCTTTTGGTGAGCTGTGCTGGCTTATGAAACTGTTGTTCAGTGAACACATAACCATTGATAGGTTTGATTTTCAGCAAAGTGGCAGTAGAGAACGTGCTTTGTGATGGTGTACTAGTATTGTTCTTATTATTCAGTTTAAGAGAGGTTTTTCTCCTTGCTTAGGGCCTGAAAACCTACAGGGCAATATGATTAAAAAAACTCTAGATAAATGATGTGATCTCCTTTAATCTTGGGGATTCACACATCATGGCCCTGAAGCAAACTAATGAATATAATTCTTAAGGGCTGACATTTGTGGAGTGCTTTCTATATGCCAGGTACCATGCCTAGTGCCCCACAGACATTATTCCATTTGATCTTTACAAAAATCTTAGGAGATGGGTTCCATTATTAGTGGTTCCATTTCATAGAATGCTAGGATTTGCAGAGAGTATATACATCATCCATGTCACACTGTCTGTTCTTTAGAGGAGGCAGGATTTGAACTCAGTGCCCTCTAGCTACAATTAAGCCCTTCAGATCAGTTAAAGATTATGCTTTAAGGTGCTCTGTGTAAGGCAAAGTGCTACATAATTTATTATGAACTGTTCTTTAAGTCTTAACCATAATCCCGCAAGGTAGAGATTATTCTCATTTTAAAGGTGGGGAAACTGAGTTTTAAAGAAGATAACTAAATTTGCCTAAAAAGTATAACCAGTAATGTTAGTGCCATGCTTTGACAGTAGTTTAATTCCTGAATTCATGTACATTTCAATCAAAACCAAGGAAAACCGAGTGTCAACTGTATCCAAGGAATTGTTGTGGGAATGGGGGGTGGGCAGTCAGGGAGAGCTGAGGCTGTTATGAGAAAATATCTCCGCCATGTGGGGACTTACAACACTGTCAAGATGGTAAAATCTAGTATTATAAAATGGCAATAGCATTTGAAGTCATCTATGAAAAAATGTGAAAAGTTAATTACCAATGAAGAGATTAAATCACAATTCAGCACAAGCCTAGAGAGATATCTCTGGATAGAAGGTGATTCTCTAGTACATTAGATGAATAATTATTGATATAGCCACTAGAGGGAGGGAGATTTGGGCTCAAAATTTACTCACTGTCTTTGAAGAAACTACTACTCTGAGCATCTGTAAGTTACCTCACTGCAGTGTAGTGATTGTCATTGTATTTGTAGATCAATACCACTAGACCGTAAGTTATGGGCAGGTGGGGTCATGTATTGAATTTTTGTTCTTACAATTTGATCTAATTTGTTGTACTTAGTAGGTATTCAGTACAAATTTATTGCATGAGTCTACCATCACTTCAACCAAGAGGGCATAGTCAGAAGAACCATCATACAGGAAGCAAGTTCTGAAGCAAGAAAAGGTTTTTTTTTTTTTTTTTGACAGTTTAAGATGATATGGGAAGTCCCTTTAGGTGGATGAAATGGTGTGAGCTACTTGATGTTGTTAGGAGATCATCACAGTGGGTGATCTCTATTCCTAGCATCTGCCTGGTCCACTGGCCATTGCTGTCTGGAAATGGACCTGCAGAGAGGGCACAGGCACCAGGAGATGTCAGAGTGGCATTACATAATTTAAGATATTTAACCTTGATCTTGAAAGATCACATGCTGCCCTGTTACCTCATCTACTTGGCTCCTTCTCCCTGGCCCATGAGGCCATTTGAAGACACTTAAAATGCCAATTTCATTCCTCACTGCATCTAGGGCTTTATATTGCCTTGTCATATTCAACCCTGATGCTGTGACCTGCACACAAATAAGTCACAAGGATGCCTTCTGGCATTTATCAGGCACAGGTTTCTTGGATCCATCCTGGATTCTACCTCTTTCCTAAGAGCAGAGTGTGACTCTGAAATGGATGCTAACCTCCGACCAACCAGCTGAGTAGATGGAAAGGAGCCAAAGGAAAACCGCAGAAGATAGTCCAGAAAGAAGATGGAGTCTCTCATATCTGTGTTATTCACATCAAAATATTCACTTTCTTTGTACCTGGAACAATTTGGAGTCTACTTTGTCTTGATCCTATAGCCAAATACCTCTGTATTAGGGTGAGCAGGGTGGGAAAAGGGGGAGGGGGATATGCATTGGCAGAGAGATGATCTTCTGCTGGAGGTTGAAGTGTGTCACCAAAAAAGTCAATGCATTGCCAATGAGATTCAAATAATTAAAATATATGTAAAATCACTTTCAAAAAATGCTATATGGAAAGTTGTGTGTTGTGATTAAATGGTTTTATTGCCATAGAGTTTTATATTAAAGAAGTATTCTTTTTCAAAAAATAATACCTCTAAATCTTTTTCTCATTGAGAACTATGCCTCTTGTTCTGGGGAAAACAAACCACTTTTATTTGCAGATGAAAGAAACATACTTTTTTAAAGTCCAGAAAATTGTACATAGGCTTGCAGAGCTGCTAAACACGCATAAGATCACAACTGTGATTTTACAATACATTTTAATAAAAAGAGTAACTTACATTTCATTTTCACGGACATAAGTTTGTTTTTAGACTTTCCCAAGTGGATTGATATACTTGTTTGAATGTGATTTCCATTTACCTTTATATTAAAATAAATGGAAGTGAAATCTCAAGTTTATTCAGAAAATTGTTATCTATCCTTGGAAAAAAATAATTCAGCATGTGTGATTTTAATCAATTTTCATTCATTGTTAAAGTTCACACACAGTTTAGCTTGATGTCCATGGGAAATGGAAGTGGTGACTGGTATTACAGGCATGATAAGTACACCAAATCTAAAGTCCTCTAGATAGTATGGTTAATAAAGTATATTTTTCTGGTTCCATGAAATAGAAATGTTGAAATTAGAAGAGCTTTTGGGTTAATAGGAGCATTTGCAATTCTGAATCTTCATTATTCTCAAGGCCAAGAGGGAAAATTTGACTCAAACACACTGTTTGGGCTGTAAATCAGAGCAGTTGCAGTGTGACCTGGGACCAGCTATGAGAGAAAGAACCCAGAAGTGGGCGATATGGGGCAATATATGCCCCAAAGAAGGGAATTGGACCTTTTTGCTACTGCATCCCACAGAGCCAGGCTGTACCACATGCTGAATAAGGCAATGCTCAGAATGATGTATTTCAGAAAGAAATTCATGCCCATAAATACAATCCAGATAAAGATGGGATTAGGCACTGAATATGTAATTGTGCTGGTGATAGACATGCTGGCGATAGCAATGGTGTTGGTGATAGACAATCAAAGATGGAAAGGATCCGTGTAGCATGAAATAAGATGGATTAGGGGAGAAAGAAGGTCTTAGTCTGATAGTGAAGTAAGGAGAGGAATTGAACAGACTGATTGAATGTTCATTGCAGGCCTCAGTAGGGATGCAGAGATAGGGATGCTGTGTGATAGATGTGTGTAGATAATAGCCTGTTCTGCTACAGCCAGTAGGAATGTATGTGTTGACATGTTTGATTAACAAATGCAAGTTGTACCAGACTACACAAACCAGATAGTTAATAATTACCTCAAAGGTGGATGTTGACAGATTCAACTATTTGCAAGGTCATTATGGCCAAACTTTGGAAAATTACCATTGGTATCCCTCAATAATATTCTTTTGCAAATTGATTTTTAAATGCTCTCTCCCCCTTTTAGGTAAGGGTGTACAAGTACACATGATAGATTTCAAATGTAGAGTATACCTACAGGATGAGAAATGTAACGGACAAAATGGGTTAATTCATCTCGCAGAGATTCACGATTCTTTTCATGGATTAGTTTGCTAGTAGTGCTTTTGGGGAATCTGAATAAGGATATTTTGGATCGCACTGAAGCCTATGGTGACAAAGGAAATATCCTCATATAAAAACTGGAAAGAAGCTTTCTGAGAAATCACTTAGTGATATGTAAATTCATTCCACAGTGTTACACCTTTCTTTTCATGGAGCAGTTTGCTAACACTGTTTTCGTGGCATCTGCAAAGGGATATTTTGGATCACATTGAAGCCGATGGTGACAAAGGATATACCCTCCGAAAAAAACTAGAAAGAATCTTTCTGAGAAATTGTGATGTATGAATTCATCTCACAGAGTTACACTGGAATTTTCATTGAACTGTTTGCTAACACCACTTTCTTGAAATCTGCAATGGGATGTTTCGGAGGGTCTTGAAGCTTATGATGACAAAGGAAATATCCTCAGACAAAAATTAGAAAGAAGCTTTCTGAGAAACTGCTTTGTGATTTGTGAATTCATCTCACAGAGTTACAGAATTCTTTTCATGGAGCAGTTTGGTAGCACTTTCTTGGGAGAATCTGAGAAGGGATATTTTGGATCGCATTGAAGCCTATGGTGACAAAGTCAATATCCTCAGATAAAAACTAAGAAGCAGCTTTCTGAGAAGCTGCTTTGTGGTGTGTGAATTCTTTTCACAGTTATATGATACTTTTCATGGAATAGTTTGTTAGCACTGTTTTTGGGGAATCTGAGAAGGGATTTTTTGGATCATTTTGAAGCCTAAAATGACAAAGGAGATATCCTCAGATAAAGACGGGAAAGAAGCTTTCTGAGAAAGTTCTTTGTGATGTGTGATTTCATCTCAAATAGTTACAACTTTCTTTTCAAGGAAGAGTTTGCTAGCACAGTTTTCATGGAATCTTCAAAGGGATACTTGGGAGCGTGTTGAGGCCTATGGTGAAAAGCAAAATATCCTCAGAAAAAAACTGGAAAGAAGCTTTCTGAGAAACTGCTTTGTGATGTGTGAATTCATTTCACACAGTTACACCATTCTTTACATTATGAAGTATGATAACACTGTTTTCTTGGAATCTACAATAGGATATTTGGCTGTGTATTGAAGCCTACAATGTCAAAGGAAATATCCTCAGATAAAAACCAAAAAGAAGCTTTCTGAGAAACTCTTTCATGATATGTGAATTCATCTCACAGAGTTACGCTTTTCATTTCATTGAGCAGTTTCCTAACACTGTTTTCTTGGAATCTACAGTGGGATATTTTGGAATGCATTGAAGTTTATATTGGAAAAGGAAATATCCTCATATAAAAACTAGAAAGAAGCTTTCTGAGAAACCGCTTTATGATGTGTTAATTCATCTTACAGAGTTACACCGTTCATTCCATTGAGCAGGTTTATAACACAGTTTTTGTTGAATCCGCAATAGGATATTTGGGAGTGCATTAAAGCCTCCGGTGACAAAGGAATTATCCTCAGATAAAAAACAAAGAAGAGCTTTCTGAGAAACTACTTTGTAATGTATGAATTCATTTCATAGAATTGCACTGTTCCTTTCATTGGGCAGCATGCTAAAACTGTTTTCTGGAATCTACAATGTGATATTATGGGTCTCATTGAAGCATATGGTGACAAAGGAAATATCTTCAGATAAAAACTAGAAAGAAGGTTTCTGACAAACTAGTTTGAGATGTGTTAATTCATCTCACAACATTTCATGATGCTTTACATGAATCAGTCTGTTAGCATTGTTTTGGGGGAATCTGAGAAAGGATTTTTTTATCGCATTGGAGCCTATGGTGACAAAGGAAATATCTTCAGATAAAAACTAGAAAGAAGCTTTCTGAGGGTTTTTTGTGATGTGAGAATTCATTTCACAGAGATACACCTTTTTTCTCATGGAGCAGTTTGCTAACACTGTTTTTGTGGCATCTGCAAATGGATATTTGGGCACTCATTGAGGCCAGTAGTGAAAAAAGATTTATCCCCGGACAAAAACTAGAAAGAAGCTTTCTGAGAAACTGCTATGTGATGTGTGAATTCATCTCACAGAGATACATTGTTCTTTTCATTGAGTAGTTTGCTAATAATGTTTTCTTGGAATCTGCAATGAGATATTTTAGAGCACATTGAAGCTTAGTGTGACAACAGAAATATCCTCAGAAAAATACTAGAAAGAAGATTTCTGAGAAACTGCTCTGTGTTTGGTTAATTCAATTCACAGAGAGAGTTACACGATTCTTTTCAAAGAACAGGTCGGTAGCATTGTTTTTGGGGAATCTGAGAAGGGATATTTTGGATCACATTGAAGCCTGTGGTGACAAAGGAAATAACCTCTGATAACAATTATAAAGAAGTTTTCTGAGAAACTACTTTGTGATGTAGGAATTCATCACACAGTGTTGCACCTTTCCTTTCATGGAGCAGCTTGTTAACACTGTTTTTGTGGAATTTGCAAAGGGATATTTGGGAGTTCATTGAGGCCTATGGTGAATAAGGAAATGTCCTTAGATAAATACTAGAGAGAATCTTTCTGAGAAACTGCTTTGTGATGTGTGAATTCATCTCACAGAGTTACAGTGTTCTTTTCATTTAGCAGTCTGCTAACACAGCTTTCTTGGAATCTTCAATGGAATATTTTGCAGCGCATTGAAGCTTATGGTGACAAAATAATACCTTCATATAAAAACTTGAATAGAAAGAAGGTTTCTGAGAAACTGCTTTTTGACGTGTTAATTCATCTCACAGAGTTACACCATTCTTTTCATTAAAGAGTTTGCTAGCACTGTTTTCATGGAATCTACAATACAATATTTGGGAGCACATTAAAGCCAATGATGACAAAGAAAGTGTAATCAGATAAAAACCAAAAAGAAGTTTTCCGATAAACTGCTTTGTGACGTGTGAACTCTTCTCACAGTTTTACATTGTTCTTTTCATTGAGCAGTTTGCTCACACTGTTTTCTTGGAATCTACAGGGGATATTTTGGAGCACATTGAAGCATATGGTGAAAAAGTAAATATCCACCGAAAGAAGTGAGAAAGAAACTTTCTGAGAAACTGTCTTGTGACGTGTGAATTAATTACACATAGTTTCATGATTCTTTTTGTGGAGTAGTT
>NW_016805197.1:237576-341324 GCF_001698545.2 Rhinopithecus bieti | reverse complement strand
AAACTGCTTTGTGATGTGTGAAATCATCTCACAGAGTTAAACTGTTCTTTTTATTGAGCAGTTTGCTAACACTGTTTTCTTGGAATCTGCTATGGGATATATCAGAGTGTATGGAAGCTTATGGTGACAAAGAAATTATCCTCATTTAAAAACTAGAAAGAAGCTTTCTGAGAAAGTGCTTTGTGATGTGTTAATTCATCTCACAGTGTTACACGATACTTTTCAGGGATCAGTTTGGTAGCACAGTTTTTGGGGAATCTGAGAAGGGATATTTTGGTTGTTATTGAAGCCTACAGAGGCTGAGGAAATATCCTCAGATGACAACTGGAAAGAAGCTTTCTGAGAAACTACTTTGTGATGTGTGAATGCATCTCACAGAGTTACATCTTTCTTTTTATGGGTCAGTTTGCTAACATTGTTTTCATGGAATCTGCAAAGGGACATTTTGTAGTTCACTGAGGCCTATACTGAAAAAGGAAATATCCTCAGAAAAAAATGAGAGAGAAGCTTTCTGAGAAATTGGTTTGTGATGTGTGAATTCATTTCGTAGAGTTACACTGTTCATTTCATTGTGCAGTTCGCTAACACTCTTTTCTTGGAATCTGCAATGGGATATTTTGGAGCACATTGAAGCTTATGGTGACAAAGGAAATATCCTCAGATAAAAACAAGAAAGAAACTTTCTGTGAAACTCCTTTGTGATTTGTGAATTCATCTCACAGACTTACATGATCCTTTCAATGGATCAGTTTGATAGCACTGTTTTTGGGGAATCTGAGGGGGGATATTCTGGATCGTTTTGAAGCCTATGTTTTCAAAGGAAATATCCTCAGATTAGAACTAGAAAGAAGTTTTCAGAGAAACCTCTGTGTGATGTGTGCATTTATCTCACAGAGTTACACCTTTTTGTTCATGGACCAGTTTGCTAACACTGTTTTCATGGAATCTGCACAGGGATATTTGGGAGCACACTGATGTGTATGGTGAAATAGGAAATATCCTCAGCTTAAAACTAGAAAGAAGCTTTCTCACAAACTGCTCTGTAATGAGTGTATTCATCTCACAGAGTTACACTGTTGTTTTCATTGAGCAGTTTTTTAACTCCGTTTTCTAGTAATCTGCAATGGGATACTTCGGATCGCATTGACGCTTGCATTGACAAAGGAAGTACATTCATATAAAAACTAGAAATAAACTTTCTGAGAAACCACTTTGTGATGTGTTCATCTCACAGAGCTGCACGAGCAGTGTGGTAGCACTGTTTTTCGGGTATCTGAGTAGGGATATTTTGGATAGCATTGAAGCCCAGGGTGACACAGAAATTATCCTCAGATAACGACTAGAAAGAAGCTCTCTGAGAAAGGCTTTTGGGATGTGTGAATTCATCTCACAGAGTTCCACATTTGTTTTCATGGAGCAGTGTGTTAACACTGTTTTCATGGAATCTACAGTGGGATATCTGGGAGCGCATTGAAGCCTATGGTGAAAAATGAAATATCCTCAAATAATAACTACAAAGAAGCTTTCTGAGAAACTGGCTTGTTATGGGTGAATTCTTCTCACAGTTACACCATTCTTCTCTTTCAGAACTGTGATAGCACTGTTTTCTTGGAGTCTGCAACAGGATATTTGGGAGTGCATTGAAGCCTATGGTGACAAAGGAAATATCCTCATTGAAAAACGAAAAGGAAGCTTTCTGAGCAACGGCTCTGTGATGCATGAATTCAACTCACAGAGTTACAGTGTTCTTTGTATTGAGCAGTTTGCTGACACTGTTTTCTTGCAATCTACAATGGGATATTTCAGAGCACATTGAAGCTTATTGTGAAAAAGTAAATATCCTCAGACAAAAACTAGAAAGAAACATTCTGAGAAACTGATGTGAGAATTCATTGCACAGTATTACACGAATCTTCTCATGGATCAGTTTGATAGCACTGTTTTGGGGAAGCTGAAAAGNAGAAAGAAACTTTCTGAAATCAGCCCTGTGATGTTTGAATTAAATGTACAGAGTTTCACTGTTGCTTTCATGGAGCAGTTTGCTAACACTGTTTTCTTGAAATCTACAATGGAATATTTCAGAGCACATTGAAGCTTGTTGTGAAAAAGGAAATATCCTCAGATAAAAACTAGAAAACTTTCAGAGAAACTGCTTTGTGATGTGTGAATTCATGTAAGAGAATTACACTGTTCTTTTCATTGAGCAGTTTGCTAACACTGTTTTCTTGGAATCTGCAAGGGGATATTTTGTTCCACATTGAAGCTTATGGTGACAAATGAAATATCCTCTTATAAAAACTAGAAAGAAGCTTTCTGAAATACGGCTTTCTGATGTGTTAATTCACCTCACAGAGCTGCAAGGTTCTTTTCATGGATCAGTTTCATAGCACTGTTTTTTGGGCATCTGAGAAAGGATATTTTGGATTGCATTGAAAGCTATTTTGACAAAGGAAATATCCTCTGATAAAAACTAGAAAGGAGTTTTATGAGAAAGCTCTTTGTGATGTATGAATTCAACTCACAGTGTTACACAGTTCTGTTTATTGAGAAGTTTGCTAACACTGTTTCTGTGGTATCTGCAATAGGATATTAGTGAGCACATTGAAGCCAATGGTGACAAAGGAAATATCATCAGATAAAAACCAAAAACAAGCTATCTGAGAAACTGCTTTGTGATGTGTGAATTCTTATCACAGAGTTATACTGTTCTTTTCATTGAGCTGTTTGCTAATGCTGTTTTCTTGAAATATGCAATGGGATATTTCATAGAGCATTGATGCTTAGCATGACAAAGGAAATATCCTCAGACAAAAACTAGAAAGAAGTTTTCTGAAAAATCGCTTTGTGATACAAGAATTAACCTCACACAGTTACATGATCGTTTTCATAGAGCAGTGTGGTAGTACTGTTTTTGGGGACTATGAGACGGGATATTTTGGATTGCATTGAGGCCTATAGTGACAAAGGAAATATCGTCACATAAAAACTAGAATGAAGATTTCTGAGAAACCCCTTTGTGATGTGTTCATGGTGTTACATGATTCTTTTCATGGATCAGTTTGAGAGAACTGATTTGGGGTAATCTGAGAAAGGATACTGTGTACTACATTGAATCCTATGGTGACAATTAATTATCCTCAGATAAAACATGGAAAGAAGCTTTCTGAGAAACTGCTTTGTGATGTGTGAATTCATCTCGCAGAGTTACACTGTTTTTCCTTGAGTGGTTTGCTAACATTGTTTTCTTGTAATCTGCAATGGGAAGTTTGGGAGCTTATTGAGGTTCATGGTGACAAAAGAAATATCATCATATGAAAACTAGAAAGAAGCTTTCTGAGAAACAGCTTTGTGATGTGTGAATTCATCTCCCAGTGTTACACTGTTGTTTTCACTGAGCAGTTTGCTAACACTATTTTATTGGAATCTATGATGGGATATTTTGGGGCACATTGAAGTTTATGGTGAAAAAGGATATATCCTCAGACAAAAACTTGAAAAAAGTTTCTGAGAAACTGCTCTTTGATTTGTGAATTCATCTAACAGAGTATCATGATTCTTTTCATGGAGTAGATTGGTAGCATTGTTTTTGGGGAATCGGAAAAGTGATATTGTGGACCGCAATGAAGCCTATGGTGACAAAGGAAATATCCTCAGATAAAAACTAGAAAAAAGCTTTCTGAAGACATTCTTTGTGATGTGTGAATTCACCTCATAGAGCTACATCTTTCTTTTCCTGGAGAAGGTTACTAACACTGTTTTCATGGAATCTGCAATGGGATATTTAGGAGCCCATTGAGGACTACAGTGAAAAAGGAAATATCCTCAGACAAAAACTAGAAAGAACCTTCTCAGAAACTGCTTTGTGATGTGTGAATTCATCTCACAGAGTTACACGTTTCTTATCATGGAGCAGTTGGCTAACACTGTTTTCGTGTCATCTGCGAAGGAATAACTGGGAGTTCATTGAGGCCTAGGGTGAAAAACGAAATATCCTCAGCTAAAAACAAGAAAGGATCATCTTGAGAATCTGCTTTGTGATATGTGACTTCATCTCACAGAGTTACAACGTTCTTTCCATTGAGCAGTTTCCTAACACTATTGTCATGGAATCTGAAATGGGATATTTTGGAGTGCATTGAAGCTTATGGTGACATAGAAAATATCCTCATAGAAAAAGTAGAAAGAAGCCATGTGAGAAACTGCTTTGTGATGTGTTAATTCATCTCACTGAGTTACACAATTCTTTCCATGTATCAGTTTTGTAACACTGTATTTGGGGAATTTCAGAAGGGATATTTTGGATTGCATTGAAACCTGTGGTGACAAAGAAAATATCCTCAGATAAGAATCAGAAAGAAGCTTTCTTACAAAGTTGTTTGTGATATGTGAATTCATCTCACAGAGTTTCACCTTTCTTTTCATGGAGCCATTGGCTAACACTGTTTTCTTAACATCTTACAGAGTTACACCGTTCTTTTCATTGAGCAGTTTGATAACACTGTTTAGTGGAATCTGCAATAGGATATTTTGGAGTACATTGAAGCCTGTTGTAACAAATAAATATCCTCAGATAAAACCAAAAGAAGCTTTCTGTGAAACTGCTTTGTGATGTGTGAATTCATCTTACAGAGTTACACTGTTCTTTTCATTGAGAAGTTTGCTAACACTTTTTTCATGAAATTTGCAATGGGATATTTCAGAGAGAATTGAAGCTTATGGTAACAAAGGGAATATCCTCAAAAACTATAAAGAAGCTTTGTGGGAAACTGCTATATGATTTCTGAATTCATCTCACACAATTACACAGAGCAGTTTGGTAGCACTGTTTTTTTGTTTTGTTTTTTGAGACAGAGCCTTGCTCAATTGTCCAGGCTGGAATGTGGTGGCATGATCTTGGCTTACTGCAAGCTTTGCTTCCTGGGTTCATGCCATTCTCTTGTCTCAGCTTCCCAAGTATCTGGGACTACAGACGCCCGTCACTGCTTGGCGAATTTTTTTTTGTATTCTTAGTAGAGACGGGGTTTCACTGTGTTAGCCAAGATGGTCTCGGTCTCCTGACCTCATGATCCACCCGTCTCGGCCTCCCAAAGTGCTGGGATTACAGATGTGAGCCACCGTGCATTGCAGTAGTACTGCTTTTGGGGAATCTGAGAAGGGAAATTTTCAATCACGTTGTAGCCCATGGTGACAAAGGAAATATCGTCAGATAAAAACTAGAAAGTAGGTTTCTGAGAAAGTTCTTTGGAATGGTTGACTTCATCTCACAGAGTAACACCTTTCTTTTCATGGAACTGTTTTCTAGCACTTCTTTCGTGGAATCTTCAAAAAATTATTTGGTAGCACATGGAGGCTTAGGGTGAAAAAGGGAATATACTCAGATAAAAACTAAAAGAAGCTTTCTAGAAACTACTTTGTGATGTGTGAATTCATCTTGCAGAGTTACACTGTTCTTTTCATTGAGCAGTTTGCTAATGCTGTTTTCATGGACTCTGTAAAGGGATATTTGGAATATAGCGCTTTGAGGCCTGTAGTGAAAAGGAAATATCCTCAGACAAAACTAAAAGAAGCTTTCTGAGAAACTGCTTTCTGATATGTGATTTCATCTCACAGAGTTACACCGTTCTTTTCACTAAGCTGTTAGATAACACTGGTTTCGTGGAAGCTGTAATTCGATATTTGGGTGCAAATTGAAACCTATGGTGACAAAGGAAATATCCTCAGAGAAAAACCAAAAAGAAGTTTTCTTAGAAACTGCTTTGTGGTGTGAATTCATCACACAGTGTTACACTGTTGTTTTCATTGAGCAATTCCTAACACTGTTTTCTTGGAATCTGCAAAGTGATGTTTGGTAGCTCATTGAGGCCTACAGTGAAAAAGGAAATATCCTCAGATAAAAACTAAAAAGAAGCTTTCTGAAAAACTGCTTTGTGATGTGTGAATTTATCTCACAGAGTTACACCTCTCTTTTCACGGAGCAGTTTATTCATACTGTTTTCATGGAATCTGCAATGTTGTATTCTGGAGTGCATTGAGGCCTACAGTGAAAAAGGAAATAACTTCTTATAAAAACTAAAAAGAATCAGAGGAACAACTTTTGTGATATGTTAATCATCTCACAATGTTACACGATTCTTTTCATGGATCAGTTTGGTAGCACTGTCTTGGTAGTGTCTTAGAAGGAATATTTGGGAGTTCATGGATGCTGATGGTGGGAAAATAAATATCTTGAGAAAAAATTAGAAATAAGTCTTCTGAGAAATTTCTTTGTGATAGGTGAATTCATCACACCCAGTAACACCTTTGTTTTCTTTGAACAGTTTTGTAGCAGTGTTTTTGTGGAATCTGCAAAGAGATACTCCGAATCTCCTAGAGGCCTATGGTGAAAACGAAAAGACTTCAGATAAAAACTGGAGAGATGATTTTAGTCAAACGGTTTTGTAAGGTGTGTATTCATCTCACAGAGTTTGAACTATTTGTCAATTTAGCAGTTTGGCATCACTGTTTTTGTGTTATCTGAGAGGAGATATTCGGGAGCACTTTGAAGCCTATGGTGAAAAAGGAAATATCTTCAGATTAAAACTAGAAAGAGGCTTTCTGAGAAACTATTTTGTGATGGGTGAACTCAACTCACAGAGTTATAGCTTTCTGTTCATTGAGCAGTTTGTTAACACTGTTTTTGTGGAATCTGCAAAGGGATATTCAGGAGCCCATGGAGTCCAATGGCATAAAAGGAAATATCTTCAGGTAAAAACTAGAAAGAAGCTTTCTGAGAAATTCCTTTGTGATGTGTGCATACAACTCAAAGAGTTACACTGTTCTCTTGATCAGTTTGTTCACACTGTTTTCTTGGAATCTGCAATGCGATATTTTGGAGCTCATTGAAGCTTGTGGTGACAAAGGAAAAATGCTCAGACAAAAACCAAAAGGAAGCTTTCTGAGAAACTACTTTGTGATGTGTGAATTCATCCAACAGATTTACAGCTTTCTTTTCATGGAGCAGATTGGTAGCACTGTTTTTGGTTAATGTCAGAAGGGATATTTTGAATCGCATTGAAGCCTAGGGTGACAAAGGTATTATCCTCATATAAAAACTAGAAAGAAGCTTTCTGAGAAACTTCCTTGTGATGTGTGAATTTATTTCACAAAGTTACATGATTTTTTTCATGGAAGAATTTGCTAACACCGTTTTCGTGTAATTGCAAATGGATATTTGTGAGTGCATTTAGGCCTATTGTGAAAAAGAAAATATCTTCAGATAAAAATTAGAAAGTAGTTTATGAGAGATATCTTGGTGATATGTGAATTCATCTCACAGAATTATATCTTTCTTTTCATGAAACAGTTTGGTAGTACTGATATTGGGGAGTCTGAGAAGGGATATTCTGGGTTGCACTGAAGACTTTGGTGACAAACGAAATAACCTCAGACAAAAATTACAAAGAATCTTTCTGAGACACTTCTTTGTGTTGTATGAGTTCATCTCACACAGTTACACTACTGTTTTGTTGGAGCAGTTTGCTAACACAGTTTTCATGGAATTTACAATAGGATATTTGGGAACTCATTGAAGACTATGGTGATGAAGGAAATATCCTCAAACAAAAACCAAAAAGAAACCTTCTGAGAAACTGTTTTGTGATGTGTTAATTCATCTCACAGATTTACACCGTTGTTTTCATGGAGCAGTTTGCTAACACTGTTTTCATGGAATGTGCAAGTGGGTATTCAGGAGTGCATCGAGGCCTCTGGTGATAAAGGAAATATTCTCAGACAAAAACTTAAAAGAAGCTTTCTGTGAAACTGTTGTGTTTTGTGTATTCATCTCATAGAGTTATACAATTCTTTTCATGGAGCAGTTTGGTAGCACTGTTTTTGGGGAATCTGAGAAGGGATATTTTGGATTGCATTGAAGGCCTATCGTGACAAAGGAACTATCTTCAGATAAAAGTTATAAAGAACATTTCTGAGAAACTCCTTTGTGATCTGTGAGTTGATGTCATAGAGTTACACCTTCCTTTTCATGGAACAGTTTGGTAGCACTGTTTTTGGTGAATCTGAAAAGGGATATTTTGGATAGCATTGAAGCTTCTGGTTACAAAGGAAATATCCTCAAAAACCAGAAAGAAGCTTTATGAGAAACTTCTTCATGGTGTGTGAATTCATCTCACAGAGTTACACGTTTCTTTTCATGGAGAAGATTTCTCACACTGTGTTCCTGGAATCTGCAAGGGATATTTAGGAGCGCCTTGAGGCCTAAATAGAAAAAGGAAATATCCTCAGATAAAAACCAGAAAGAAGCTTTCAGATAAACTGCTTTGTGATGGATGAATTCATCTCACAGAGTTACACAGTTCTTTGCATTCAGCAGTTTGCTTACACTGTTTTCTTGGAATCTGCAGTCTGATATTTCAGAGCGAGTTGAAGCCTATGGTGTCAAAGGAAATATCCTCAGATAAAAAGTAGAAAGAAGCTTTCTGAGAAACTTCTTTAAGATGTGTGAATTCGTCTCGCAGAGTTACCCCTTTCTTTTCATGGAGCAATTTGGTAACATCGTTTTTGTGGAATCTGCAAAGGCATATTCGGGGGTGCATAGGGTCCAATGGCAAAAAAGAAAATATCTTCAGGTAAAAAGAGGAGAGAAGCTTTCTGCGAAACTCCTTTGAGGTGTGTGCATTCATCCCATAGGTCTAAACGTTTAGGTTGAGGGAGCACTTTGGCATCACTGTTTTTATGATGTCTGAAAGGGATGTTTGGAAGCTCGTGAAGTCTATGGTGTAAAAGGAAATATCCTCAGATAAAAATTAGAAAAAAGTTGTTTGTGATGTGTGGATTCATCTCAGAGAATTACACCTTAATTTTCTTGGAGCATGTTACTAACACTGTTTTCATGGAATCTGCAAAGGTATATTTGGGAGTGCATTGAAGTCTGTAGTGAATAAGGAAATATCCTCAGATAAAAACCAGGAAGAAGCTTTCTGAGAAACTGCTTTGTAATGTCTGAATTCATCTGACAGAGTTACATTGTTCTTTTCATTCAGCAGTTTGCTTTTCATTCAGCAGTTTGCTAACACTCTTTTCGTGGAATCTGCAATAGGATATTTGGGAGCACATTGAAGTCTCTGTTGACAAAGGAAATGTCCTCAGGTAAAAACCAAAAAGAAACTTACTGTGAAACTGCTTTTTGAAGTGTGAAATCATCTCACAGAGTTACAAAGTTCTTTTCATTGAGAAATTTGCTTACATTTTTTTCGTTTAATCTGCAATTGGATATTCAGGAGTGCATTGAGTAATACGGTGAAAATGGAAATATCCTCAGATGAAAACTAGAAAGAAGCTTTCTGAGAAACAGCTTTGGGATGTGTAAGTTCATCTCACAGTGTTACACCATTCTTTTCATGGAGCTGTTTGGTAGCACTGTTTCTTTGGTATCTGAGAAGGGATATTTTGGATCCCATTGAAGACTAGGTTGATGAAGGAAAGATCCTCAGTTAAAAATTTGAAAGAAGCTTTCTGAGAAAGTTCCTTTTGATCTGTGAATTCATCGCTCAGAGTTACACTTTTATTTTCATGGAGCAGTTTGCTAACACTGTTTTTGTAGAATCTGCAAAGGGATATTTGGGCGCGCTTTGAGGCCTAAGGTGGGAAAGGAAATATCCTCAGATAAAAACTTGCAAGAAGCTTTCTGAGAAACTGCTTCCTGATGTTACTATTCATCTCACAGAGATAAATCATCCGTTTCATTGAGCAGTTTGGTAACACTGTTTTTGTGGAATATGCAAAGGGATATTCAGGAGTGGTGAGAGGTCAATGTTGAAGAAGGAAATATCTTCAGATAAAAACTGGAAAGATTCTTATAACTCCCTTGTGATGTGTTCATTCACCTCATAGATGTAAAGTTTTCTATTGAGAGAGCAGTTTGGCATCACAGTTTTTGTGGTGTCTGTGAAGGGATATTTGAGAGTGCATGGAAGCCAATGGAAAAGGACATATCCTGAGGAAAAAAATAGAAACTTTCTGAGAAATTTCCTTGGATTGGTGAATTCATTATGCAGAGTTACACCTTTGTTTTCTTTTAGCAGTTTTGTAGCACTGTCTTTATGGAATCTGCAAAGGGATATTCGGGAGCTCCTAGAGGCCTACAGTGAAAATGGAAACAACTTCAGATAAAAACTAGAGAGAATCTTTTCAAGAAACGGTTTTGTAATGTGTGTACTCATCTCAAAGAATTTAATGTTTTTGTTGATTGAACAGTTCAGCATCACTGTTTTGTGGTATCTGAGAGGAATTATTTTGAGAACATTGAAGCCTATGATGAAAAAGGAAATATCCTCAGATTTAAACTAGAAAGAATTTTTTGAGAAACTGCCTTGTGATGGGTGAATTCATCTCACAGAGTTAACCTTTCTTTTTATTGAGCGCTTTGGAACACTGCTTATGTGGAATCTGCAAAGGGATATTCGGGAGTGCATAGAGTCCAATGGCGAAAAAGAACATATCTTCAGGCAAAAACAGGAGAAAAGCTTTCTGAGAAACTCCTTCGAGATGTGTGCATCCATCTCACAGAGCTAAATGTTTCTGTTGAGGGAGACTTTGGCATCACTGTTTTTGTGGTGTCTGAGAAGAGATATTTGGAAGCAAATGAAGCCTGTGTTGGAAAAGGAAATACCCTCAAATAAAAACTAGAAGGAAGCTTTCTGAGGAAGTTGTTTGTGATGTCTGAATTTATCTTATGGAGTTACACCTTACTTTTCATTGAGAAGTTAGCTAACACTGTTTTCATGGAACCTAAAAAGGAATATTTGGTAACGAGTTGAGGCCTATGGTGATAAAGGAAATATCCTCTGAACAAAAACTAGAAATAAGCCTTCTGAGAAACTGCTTAGTATTGTGTGAATTCATCTCACAGAGTTACACCACACTTTTCATGGAGCACTTTGGTAGCACTGTTTTTGGGGAATCTGAGAAGAGATATTTCGAATCGCATAGAAGTCTGTGGTTACAAAGGAAATATCCTCAGATAAAAACTCGAAAGAAGGTTGCTGAGAAAGTTCTTTGTGATGTGTGAATTCATTTCACGGAGGTACACCTTTCTTTTCATGGAGCCGTTAGCTCAAAGTCTTTTCATGGAATCTGACAAGGGTTATTGGGAAGTGCATTGAGACCTACTGTGAAAAAGGAAATACCCTCAGATAAAAAACAAAAACAAGATTTCTGTGAAACTGCTTTGTGATGTGTGAATTCATCTCCCAGAATTACCAACTTTTTTTCATTGAGAAGGTTGCTAACACTTTTTTCGTGGAATCTGCAATGGGATATTCTGCAGAGCATTGAGGAATATGGAGAAAACAGAAATATGCGCAGTTAAAATCTAGAAGGAAGCTTTCTGAGAAACAGCTTTGTGATGTGTGAATTCATCTCACAGAGTTACACCATTCTTTTCATGGAACAGTTTGGTAGCACTGTTTTTGAGGAATCTGAGAAGGGATATTTTGGATCACATTGAAGCCTAGGGTGACAATGGAAATATCATCAGATAAAAACTAGCAAGAAACTTTCTGAGAAACTTCTTTGTAATTTGCATTCATCTCATAAAGTAACATATTTCTTTCATGGAGTTGTTTGCTAACACTGTTTTTGTGGAACCTACAAAAGGATATTTGGGAGCGAGTTGAGACCTATGGTGAAAAAGGAAATATCCTCAGATAAATGCTAGAAGGAAACTTTCTGAGAAACTTCTTTGTGATGTGTGAATTCATCTCACAGAGTTACACCACTCTTTTCATGGAGTAGTTTGTTAACACTGTTTTCGTGGAATCTGCAATAGGATATTTCAGAGTGCACTGAAGCCTTTGGTGACAAAAGAAATAGCATCAACCAAAAAAAAAAAAAAAGAAGCTTTCTGTGAAACTGCTTAGTGGTGCGTGAATTCACCTCACAAAGTTACACCTTTTATTTCATGGCACAGTTTGGTAGCACTCTTTTTGAGGAATCTGAAAAGGTATATTTTGGATTGCATTGAAGCCTATGGTGACAAAGGAAATAACATCAGACAAAAACTGGAAAGAAGCTTTCTGAGAAACTGCATTGTGATGTATGAATATCTCTCTCAGAGTTACACTTTTCTTTTCATTGGGTGGATTGATAACACTATTTTTTTGGAATGTGCAATGGGATATTTCTTAGTGCAATGAAGTAAACAGTGAAAAACGAAATATCCTCAGATTAAAACTAGAAAGAAGCATTCTGAGAAACTGCTTTGTGATGGATTAATTCATCTCACAGAGTTACAATGTTATTTTCATTGAGCAGTCAGCTAACACTGTTTTCTTGGAATCTGTAAAGGGATATTTCACAGTGCATTGAAGGTTATGGTGACAAAGGAAATATCCTCAGAGAAAAACTAGAAGGAAGGTTTCTGAGAAACTGCTTTCTGATGTGTGAATTCACCTCACAGGGTCACACATTCTTTTCCTGGAGCAGTCTGTTACTACTGGTTTTGTGGAATGTGAGACGGGATACTTTTGATCGCATTGAAGTCTACACTGACAAAGGAAATATCCTCACATAACAACTAGAAAGAAGCTTTCTGGGTAACTTCTTTGTGATGTATGAATTAATCTCACAGAGTTACACCTTTCTCTTCATGTAGTAGTTTACTAACACTGTTTTCGTGAAACTGCAAAGTGATGTTTGGCAGTACATTGAGGCCTGTGGTGAAAAAGGAAATATCCTCAGATGAAAACTAGAACGAAGCTTTCTCAGAAACTGCTTTTGGATGTGTGAATTCTTTTCACAGAGTTACACTTTCGTTTCTTGAAGCAATCTGTTACCACTGTTTTCAGGGAATCTGAGAAGGGATATTTTGGATCGCATTGAAGCCTACGCTGACAAAGGAAATATCCTCAAATAAAAACTAGAAAGAAGCTTTCTGAGAAACTTCTTTTGATGTGTAAGCTTGTCTCACAGAGTTACACCTTTCTCTTCATGAAGCAGTTTGCTGACAACGTTTTGGAAGTATCTGCAAAGTGATATTTCAGAGTGCTTTGAGGCCTACGGTGAAAAAGGAAATAACCACAAATAACAACTAGAAAGAAGTTTTCTGAGAAACTGCATTGTGATGTGTGAATATCTCTTTCATAGTTACACTTTTCTTTTCATTGAGTGGATTGCTAACACTGTTTTCTTGGAATCTGCAATGGGATATTTCTTAGCACAATGAAGCTTATGGTGACAAAGGAAATATCCTTAGATAACAACTGGAAAGAGCTTTCTGAGAAACTGCTTTGTGATGGGTTAATTCATCTCACAGAGTTACACCGTTCTTTTCATTGAACAGTCTGCTAACACTACTTTCCTGGAATCAGCGTTAGGATACTTGGGAATGCATTGAAGCCTATGGTGACAAGGAAATATCCTCTGATAAAAACTAGAAGGAAGCTTTCTGAGAAACTGCTTTGTGATGTGTGAATTCATCACAGAGTGTTACATGGTTCTTTTCATACAGCAGTTTGCTAACGCTGTTTTCGTGGAAACTACATTAGGATATTTCAGATCACTTTGAAGCCTATGGGGACAAAACAAATATCCTCAGATAAAAATCAAAAACAAGCCTTCTGAGAGACTGCTTTGGATGTGTGAATTCATCTCACAGAGTTACATGATTCTTTTCATGGATCACTTTGTAAGATCTCTTTTTGTGGAATTTGAAAAGGGATATTTTGGATTGCATTGAAGCCTATGGTGACAAGAAAATATCTTCAGATAAAAACTGGAAGGAACCCTTCTGAAAATCTGCTCTGTGATGTGTGAATACATCTCACAGAGTTACAATGTTGTTTTCATTGAGCAGTCTGCTAACACTGTTTTCTTGGAATCCGTAAATGGATATTTTACAGCTCATTGAAGTTTATGGTGACAAAGGAAATATCAACAGAGAAAAACTAAAAAGAAGGTTTCTGAGAAACTGCTTTCTGACGTGTGAATTCATCTCACAGAGTTACATTTTACTTTCATGGAAGAGTCTCTTAACACTGTTTTTGGGGAATCTGAGAAGGGATATTTTTGATTGCATTGAGGCCTACACTGACAAAGGAAATATCATCAAATGAAAACTAGAAAGAAGCTTTGTGATGTGTGAATTCATCTCACAGAATTATACCTATACAAAGTAGTTTGCTAACACTGTTTTCATGGAATCTGCAAAGTGATATTTGGGAGTGCAATGAGACGTGGTGAAAAAGGAAATAACCTCAGATTAAAACTAGAAAGAAGCCTTCTGAGAAACTTCTTTCTGATGTTTGAATTCATCTCACAGAGTTACGCTTTCATTTCTTGGAGTAGTACGTTACCACTGTTTTTGGTGAATCTGAGAAGGAATATCCTGGAGCGCATTGAAGCCTATGCTGACAAAGGAAATATTCTCAAACAAAAACTAGAAAGAAGTTTTCTGAGAACCTTCTTTCAAGTGTGTGAATTCATTTCACAGAGTTACACCTTTCTATTCATGAAGCAGTTTGCTAACACTGTTTTCGTGGTATCTGCAAAATGATATTTTGGAGCACATTGAGGCCTATAGTGAGAAAGGAAATATCCTCAGAAAACAACTAGAAAGAAGCTTTCTGAGAAACTGCATTGTGACGAGTGAATATATCTCACAGAGTGACACTTTTTATTGAACAGATTGCTAACACTATTTTGTTGGAATCTGCAATGGGATATTTATTAGTGCAATGAAGCTTATGGTGGCAGAGGAAATATCCTCAGATAAAAACTGGAAAGAAGCTTTCTGAGAAACTGCTTTGTGATGGGTTAATTTACCTCACAGAGTTACACGATTCTTTTCATGGATCACTTTGTTAGCACTCTTTTTGGGGAATCTGAGAAGGGATATTTTTGATCGCATTGAAGCCTATTGTGACAAGGAAATATCGTCAGATAAATTCTGAAAAGAAGCTTTCTGAGAAAGTTCTTTGTGATGTCTGAATTCATCTCACAGAGTTACACCTTTCGTTTCATGGAGAAGTTTGCTAACACTCTTTTTCATGGAATATGTAAAGGAATATTTGGGAGCATTTTGAGGCCCATAGTGAAAAAGGAAATATCCTCAGATAAACACTAGAAAGAAGCTTTCTGATAATCTCCTTTGTGATGTGTGAATTCATCACACAGAGTTACACCGTGCTTTTCATACAGCAGCTTGCTAACACTGTTTTTGTGGGAAATGCAGTAGGATGTTTGGGAGCACATTGAAGCCTATGGTGACAAAGGAAATATCCTCAGATAAAAACTACAAATAATATTTCTAAGGAATCTATTTTTGATGCATGAACTCATCTCACAGAGGTACACCATTCTTTTCATTGAGCAGCTTGTGAAAACTCTTTTTGTGGTATCTGCAAAGGGATATTTTGGAGCACATTGAGACCTATGGTGAAAAAGGAAATATCCTCAGATTAAAACTGGAAAAAAGCTTTCTGAGAAACTGATTTGTAATGTGTGAATTCATCTCACAGACATGCTCTGTGCTTTTCATTGAGCATTTTTCTAACACTGTTTTCCTGGAATATGCAATATTTCAGAGCTCATTGAAGCTTATGGTGACAAAGGAAATACCCTTATACATAAACTAGAAAGAAGCTTTTGGAGAAACTGCATTGTGATGTGTGAATTTACCTCACAGAGCTACACTGTTCTTTTATTGAGCAGTTCAATAACACTAACACTGTTTTCCTTGAAAATGCAATGGGATATTTTAGAGCACATTGAAGCTTATGGTGATAAAGGAAATATCCTCAGAAAAAAACTAGAAAGAAGCTTTCTGACACACTACTTTGTGATTTGTGAATTCATCTCATAGTGTCACAGCCTTCATTTCATTGAGTAGTTTCCTAACACTGTTTTCGTGGACCCTGCAAAGGGATATTTGAGATCGCATTGCAGCCTGTGGTACAAAAGGAAGTATTCTCAGATAAAAACTGGGAAGAAGCTTTCTGAGAAATTGCTTTGCAATGTGTGAATTCATCTAAAAGAGTTACATCGTTCTTTTCATTGAGCAGTTTGATAACACTGTTTTTGTGGAATCGGCAAAATAATATTTGGGAGCGCATTGAAGCCTATGGTGACTCAGGAAATAACCTCATATAAAAAATAGAAAGAAGCTTTCTGAGAAACCGCTTTGTGATGTGTGAATTCATCTCACAGAGCTACACTGTTCTTTTCATTGAGCAGTTTGATAACACTAACGTTGTTTTCCTTGAATCTGCAATGGGATATTTCAGAGCACACTGAAGCTTATGGTGATATAGGAAATATCCTCAGAGAATAATGAAAAGGGAGCTATCTCAGAAGTTGCTTTGTGATTTGCGAATTCATCACACAGAGTTACACGATTCTACTCATGGGGCAGTTAGGTAGCACTGCTTTTGGGGAATCTGAGAAGGGATAATTGGGATCACATTGAAGCCTATGGTGACAAAGGAAATATCCTCAGATACAAACTAGGGAGAATGTTTCTGTGAAACTTTTTTGTGATGCGTGAATTAATCACATAGAGTTACACCTTTCCTTCAATGGAGCAGTTTGCTAAAACTGTTTTTGTGAAACAGCAAAGGGATATTCCCAATCGCATTGAGGCCTCTGGTAATAAAAGGAATATCCTCAAAGAAAATTTAGAAAGAAACTTTCTGAGAAACTGCTTTTTGATTTGAGAACTCATCTCACCGTGTTACACTGTTCTTTTCATTGAGCAGTTTGCTAACACTGTTTTCATGGAATCTGCAATAGGATATTTGGGAGCGCATTGAAGCCTATGGTTACAAAAGAAACACCTGAGATAAAAAACCAAAAGAAACTTTCTGAGAAACTGCTTTGTGATGTTTGAATTCATCTCACAAAGTTACACTGTTCTTTTAATTGATCAGTTTGCTAACACTTTTCTTGGAATCTGCAAGGGGATATTTTGGAGACCATTGAAGCTTACGGTGACTAAGGAAGTATCTTCATATAAAAACTAGAAGAAAGCTTTCTGAGAAACCACTTGGTGATGTGTTAATTCATCTCACAGAGTTACATGATTCTTTTAATGGATCACTTTGGTAGCACTGTTTTAGGGGAAACTGAGAGGGAACATTTTGGATCACATTGAAGCCTATGGTAATGAAGGAAATATACTCAGATAAAAACTAGGAAGAGGCATTCTGAGATAGTGTTTTATGATGTGTGAATTCACCTCACAGAGTTATACCATTCTTTACATTGAGCAGTTTGCTAACACTGTTTTCGCAGAATCTGCAATAAGATATTTGGGAGCGTATTGAAGCCAATGGTGACAAAGAAAATATAATCAGACAAAAACCAAAAAGAAGCTTTCCAACAAACTGCTTTGTGACGTGTGAACTCATCTCACAGACTTATACTTATCTTTTCATTGAGCAGATTGCTCACACTGTTTTCATGGAATCTGCAATGGGATATTTTGGAGCACATTGAAGCTTCTGCTGACAAAGGAAATATCCTCAGAAAGAAGCTAGAAAGAAGCTTTTTGAGAAACTGCCTTGTGATGTGTGAATCCATCTCACGGAGTTACACAATATTTTCCATGCAGCAGTTTAGTCGCACTGTTTATGGGGATTCTGAGAAGAGATAATTTGGATTGCCTTAAAGTCTATGGTGAAAAAGGAAATATCCTTAGTTAAAAACCAGAAAGAAACTTTCTGAGAAACTTCTTGGTGATGTGTGAATTCACCTCACAGGGTTACACTGTTCTTTTTAGTGGGCAGTTTCCTTACACTGTTTCCTTGGAATCTGCAATGGGATGTTTCGGAGTGCATTGAAGTTTAAGGTGACAAACAACATATCATCATATAAAAACTAGAGAGAAGCCTTCTGAGAAACTACTTTGTGATGATTTACTTCATCTTCCAGATTTACATGATTATTTTCATGGATCACTTTGGTAGCACTGATTTTGGGGAATCTTAGAAGGGATATTTTGGATCATATTAAAGATAATGGTGACAAGGAAAATATTCTCAAATAAAAACTAGAAAGAACCTCTCTGATAAAGTTCTTTGTGATATGTGAATTCATCTCACAGAGTTACACAATTCTTTTCATGTAACAGTTTGCTAACTCTGTTTTCGTTGAGTGTGCAAAGGGATATTTGGAAGCACATTGAGGCCTATAGATAAAAAGGAAATATTCTCAAAAAAAAAAACTAGAAAGAAGCGTTCTGAGAAACTGCTTTGTGATTTATGAATTCATCCCACAGTGTTACACGATTGTTTTCATGGAGCAGTTTGGTAGCACTGTTTATGCAGAATCGGAGAAGGAATGTTTTGGATTGCATTGAAGTCTATGGTGACAAAGGAAATATTCTCAGATAAAAACTAGAAAGAAGCTCTCTGAGAAACTGCTTTGTGATTAGTGCTTTCATCTCAGAGAGCTAAGCCAGGCTTTTCTTTGAGCCTTTTGATAACAGTTTTCCCGGAGTCTGCAATAGGATATTTGGGAGTGCAACAAAGAATATGGTGACAAAGTAAATATCCTCATAGAAAAACCAAAAAGCAGCTTTCTGAGAAACCACTTTGTGATGTGTGAATTCAACTCATGGCATTACACTGTTCTTTTCATTGATCACTTTGCTAACACTGCTTTCTTGGAGTCTGCAATGGGACATTTCTGAGTGCGTTGAAGTTTATGGTGACAAAGGAAATATCTTGAGACAAAAATTAGAAAGAAGCTTTCAGTGGAAATGCTTTGTGATTTCTGAAATTGTCTAACAGAGTTACACCTTTCTTTTCATGGAGCAGTTTGGTAGCCCTGTTTTTTGGGAATGTGAGAAGGGATATTTTGGATTACATTGAAGCCTATGGTGTGAAAGGAAATATTCCCCGATGAAAACTAGGAAAAAGCTTTCAGAGAAACTTCTTTGTGATGTGTGTATTCACCTCACAAAGTTACACTGTTGTTTTCATTGAACAGTACGCTAACACTGTTTTCTTGGAATCTGCTATGGGATATTTCAGAGCACATTGAAGCTTATGGTGACAAAGGGTATATATTCATGTAACAACTAGAGAGAAGTTTTCTGAGAAACTGCTGTTTGATGTGTTAATTCACCTCACAGAGTTACACAATTCTTTTCATGGATCAATTATTTAACACTGTTTTTGGGGAATCTGAGTAGGGATATTTTGGATAGCATTGAAGCCTAGGATGACAAGAAATTATCCTCAGATAAAAACTAGAAAGAAGCTTTCTGAGAAAGGCTTTGTGATGTCTGAATTCATCTCACAGAGATACACCTTTGTTTTCTTGGAGCAGTTTGCTAACACTGTTTTCGTGGAATCTGCAAAGGGATATTTCAGACCGCATTGAGGCCTCCAGTGAAAAAATAATTGTTCTCAGTTAAAACCTAGAAGGAAACCTTATGAGAAACTGCTATGTGATGTGTGAATTCATCTCACAGAGATACAGTGTTCATTTCATGGAGCCGTTTGATATCAGTGTTTTTGGGGAATCTGAGAAGGGATATTTTGGATCACAATGAGGCCTGTGGTGACAAAGGAAATATCCTCTGATTAAAAGGTAGAAAGATGCTTTCCGAGAAAGTTCCTTGTTCTGTGTGAATTCATGTGACCAATTTAACCCTTTCCTTTCATTTAATAGTTTTCTAACACTGTTTTCCTGGAATTTGCAAAGGGATATTTGGGAACGCATTGAGGCATATGGTGAAGAAGGAAGTATCCTCAGATAAAATCTAGAAGGAACCTTTCTGAGAAACAGCTTTGTGATGTGTAATTTCATCTCACAGTGTTACAACATTCTTTTCATTGAGTAGTTTGATGACACTGTTTTTTTGGAAACTGCAATAGCATATTTGGGAGTGCATTGAAGCCGATGGTGACAAAGGAAACATCCTCAGATAAAAAACAAAAAGAAGCTTTCTGAGAAATTATTTTATGATGTGTGAATTCATCTCTCTGTGTTACACTGTTCTTTTCATTGAACAGTTTACAAATACTGTTTTCTTGGAATCTGCTATGGGATATTTCAAAGCACATTAAAGTTTATGGTGACAAAGGAAATATCCTCAGACAAAAACTAGAAGCAAGTTTTCTGAGAAGCTTCTTTGTGGTTTGTGAATTCATCTCACAGAGTTACATGATTGTTTTCATGACGCAGTTTGTCATCACACATTTTGGTCAATCTGAGAGGTGTATTTAGATCTCATTGAAGCCTATGGTGACAAAGGAAATATCCTAAGACAAAAACTAGAAAGAAACTTTCTGAGAAACTGCTTTGTGATTTGTGAATTCACCTCAAAGTGTTACACCTTTCTTCTCATGGAGCAGTTTGCTAACACTGTTTTCCTGGAATCTGCAAAGGGATATTTGGGAATGCATTGAGACCTATAGTGAAGAAGGAAGTATCCTCGGATAAAAACTAGAAGGAACCTTTCTGAGAAACTGCTTTGTGATATGTGAACTCATCTCACAGAGTTACACCATTCTTTTCCTTTTTTTTATTATACTTTAAGTTCTAGGGTACATGTGCATAACGTGCAGGTTGTTTTAATATGTATACTTTGCCATGTTGGTTGTGCTGCACCCATTCACTCGTCATCACCCATTTCAATTCATTATTTATATCAGGTATAACTCCCAATGCAATCCTCCCACCTTCCCCCTCCCCTATGATAGGCCCCCAGTGCCGTGAAGGTTCCCTCCCCGAGTCCAAGTGGATCTCATTATTAGTTCCCATCCTATGAGTGAGAACATGCGGTGTTTTTTTTCTCTTCTTGTGATAGTTTGCTAAGAATGATGGTTTCCAGCTGCATCCATTCCTTACAAAGGACGCAAACTCATCCTTTTTATGGCTGCATAGTATTCCATGGTGTATATGTGCCACACTTTTCTTAATTCCAGTCTGCACCAGATGGACATTTTGGGTTGATTCCAAGTCTTGCCTATTGTGATAGTGCCACAATAGAACATACGTGTGCATGTGTCTTTGTAGTAGAATCCATTTATAATCCTTTGGGTATATACCCAGTATGGGAGGTGGGTCATATGGTAATCTAGTTCTAGACTCCTGAGGAATTCCATACGTTTTCCATAATGGGTTGAACTAGTTTACAATCCCAACCAACAGTGTAAAAGTGTTCCTATTTCTCCACATCCTCTCCAACACCTGTTGTTTCCTGACTTTTAATGATTGCCATTCTTAACTGGTGTGAGAATGGTTATCTCATTGTGGTTTTGATTGCATTTCTCTGATGGCGAGTGATGATGAGCATTTTTTCATGTGTCTGTTGCTGTATGAATGTCTTCTTTGAGAAATGTCTGTTCATATCCTTTCCCCACTTTTTGATGGGGTTTTTTTTTTTTTCTTGTATATTTGTTTGTACACCATTCTTTTCATTGAGAAGTTTGCTAACACTTTTTTCGATTAATCTGCTATGGGATATTGGAGAGTGCATTGGTGAATACGGTGAAAAAGGAAATGTACCTAGATAAAAACTGGAAAGAAGTTTTCTGGAAACATCTTTGTGATATGTGAATTCATCTCACAGAATTACACCATTCTTTTCATGTAACAGTTTGGTAGCACTGTTTTTGGGAAATCTGAGAAGGGGTAATTTGGGTCACATTGAAGCATATGGTGACAAAGGAAATATCTTCAATTAAAAACTAAAAGGAAGATTTCTGAAAAATTACTTCATGATGTGTAAATTTATCTCAGAGAGTTACACTTTTGTTTTCATTGAGCAATTTGATAACACTGTTTTTGTGGAATCTGAAATAGGATATTTGGGAGAGCACTGAAGCCTATAGTGACAAAGGAAATACTCTCCGACAAAAACTAAAAAGAAACTTCCTGAGAAACTGCTTTGCGATGTGTGAATTCAAATCACAGATTTACACTTTTCTTTTTGTGGAGCAATGTGCTAACACTATTTTCCTGGAATTCTCCAAAGGGATATTCATGAGCACATTAAGGCAAATGGTGAAAAAGGAAATATCCTCAGATTAAAAACTAGAAAGAAGTTTTCTGAGAAAGTTCTTTGTGATGTGTGAATTCATTTCAGAGAGTTGCACCTTCCTTTTCATGTAGCAGTTTCCTAACACTGTTTTTTTTGGTTTCAGTAAAGGGATATCTGTGAAAGCTTTGAGACCTATGGTGAAAAGGAAATATCCTCACATAAAACTAGAAAGAACCTTTCTCAGAAACTGCTTTCTGATGTGTAAATTCATCTCATAGAGCTACACTGTTCTTTTCATTAAGCAGTTTGCTAACACTGTTTTCTTGGAATTTGCAATGGGATATTTTGGAGTGCATTGAAGCCTATGGTGATAAAGGAAATATCCTCATATATAAAATAGAAAGAAGCTCTCTGAGAAACTGCTTTGTGATGGGTTAATTCATCTCATATATTCATGTGATCCTTTCCGTGGATCAGTTTGCTAAAACTGCTTTCCTGGATTTGCAAAGGGATATTTGGGAGCGCCTTGAGGCCTATGGTGAAAAAAGAAACATCCTCAGATAAAAACTAGAAAGAAGCATTATGAGAAACTTCTTTGTGATGGGTGAATTCATCTCACAGAGCTACACCTTTCTTTTCATTGAGCAGATGATAGCACTGTTTTTGGGGAATCTGCAAAAGGATATTCGGGAGCTCATAGAGGCTGATGGTGAAAAAAAGAAATATCTTCAAATAAAACTGGAGGGAAGGTTTTGAGAAATTGTTTTGTGATGTGTGCATTGAGTTCATAGAGATAAATCATTTTTTTTAGTTGACCGGTTTGGAGTCATTGTTTTTGTGGTGTCTGAGAAGGGATATTTGGGAACGGATTGAGGCTGATGGTGGGAAAGTAAACATGCTGCACAGATGAAAGGTACAAAGGAGCCTTTTGAGAAATTTCTTTGTGATGGGTGAATTCATCTCCCAGAGGTTAAGCATTCTTTTCATTGAGCATTTTGTTAACCCTGTTTTTGTGGAATCTACAAAGGGATATTCGAAACACAGAGAAGCCTATGGTGGAAAAGGATATATCCTCAGATAAAAACTAGAAAGAAGCTTTCTGAGAGACTGTTTTGTGATGGGTGAATTCATCTCACAGGGTTAAATCTTTCTTTTCATTGAGCACTTTGGTAACACTGTTTTTTGTGGAATCTGTAATTTGGGAGCACATAGAGTTCTAAGTTGAAAGAAGAAAATTTTCCAGGTTAAAATTGGAGAGAAGCTTTCAGAGAAAATCTTTTGTGATTCGTGCATTCATCTCATACATCTAAACGTTAATCTAGAGGGAGCACTTTGGCATCACTGTTTTTGTGGTGTCTGATAAGGAATATTTGGGAGCACATTGAAGCATATGGTTTAAAAAGAAATATCTGTATATAAAGACTAGAAAGAAGTTTTCTGAAAAACTCCTTTGTGATGTGTGAATTCATCTCACTGAGTTACACTGTTCTTTTCATCGAGCAGTTTGCTAACACTGTTTTCTTGGAATCTGCAATGGGATATTTGAGAGCACATTCAAGCTTATGGTGACATATCAAATAATATATAAGAACCAGAAATAAGCTTTCTGAGAAACCACTTTGTGATGTGTTAACTCATCCCACAGAATTGCACGAGTCTTTTCATGGAGCACTTTAATAGCAATGTTTCTGGGGAATCTGAGAAGGGCTACTTTGGAACGCATTGAATCCTGTGGTGACAAAGGGAATGTCCTCACTTAAAAACTATGTTAGTTCACCTCACAGAGTTACACCTTTCTTTTCTGGAGCACTTTGCCATCACTGTTTTCATGGAATCTAAAAAAGGATATTTGGGAGCACATTGAGGCCTATAGTGAAAAGAAAATATCCTCAGATAAAACTAGAAAGAAGCTCTCTGAGAAACTACTTTGTGATGTGTGAATTCATCTCACAGAGTTACAGTATTCTTTTCATGGGGCAGTTTGGTAGCACTGTTTTTGGGGAATCTGAGAAGGGATATTTTGGATTGCATTGAAGCCCTTGGTGACAAAGGAATTATCCTCAGATAAAAGCTAGAAAGAAGCGTTCTGAGAAACTTTTTTGTGATGTGTATATCACCTCAAAATGTTACACCTTTCTTTTCATGGAGCGGTTTGCTAACACTGCTTTTGTGGAATATACAAAGGGATATTTGTGAGCCTATTGAGACCTATGGTGGAAAAGGAACCATTCTCAGATAAAAACGAGAAAGAAGTTATCTGAGAAACTGGCTTATGATGTGTTAATTCATTTCACAGAGTTAGATGATTCCTTTCATGGATCAATTTGGTGGCACTGATATTTGGGATTCTGAGAAGTAATATTTTGGATCACATGGAAGCCTATGGTGACAAAGCAAAAATCTTCAGGAAAAAACTAGAAAGAGGCTTTCTGATAAACTTCTTTGTGGTGTGTGAATTTATCTCATGGAGTTACACCTTTCGATTAATGGAGTTTCTTGCTAACATTGTGTTCACGGAATCTGCAAAGGGATATTTGGGATTTTATTGAGGCCTATAGTGAAAAGGCAAATATCCTCAGATAAACATTAGAAAGCAGCTTTCTGAGAAGTTACTTGGTGATATGTGAATTCAACTCACAGAGTTACACTGTTCTTTTCATCGAGCAGTTTGCTAACTCTGTTTTCTTGGAATCTGCAATTGGATATTTCAGAGCGCATTGTAGCTTATGGTGACAAAGGAAATATATTCAGATAATAACTAGAAAGAAGCTTTCTGAGAAACTGCTTTGTGATGTGTGAATACATCTCAGAGAGTTACACTGTTCTTTTCATAAGGCAGTTTGCTAACACTGTTTTCTTGGAATCCGTAAAGGGATATTTCACAGTGCATTGAAGCTTATGGTGACAAAGGAAATATCCTCAGAGAAAAACTAGGAAAAAGTTTTCTGAGAAACTGCTTTCTGATGTGTGAATTCATCTCACAAAGTTACAAGTTTCTTTCCATGGAGCACTTTGCTAACGCTATTTTCATGAAATCTGCAAAGGGATATTGGGGAGCGCCTTGAGACCTATGGTGGAAAGGGAATATTCTCAGGTAAAAACTAGAAAGAAGCTTTCTGATAAACTGCTTTGTGATGTGTGAATTCATCTCTCAGAGTTAAACTGTTTTTTTCATTGAGGAGTTTGCTAACACTCTTTTCTCGGAATCTACAATGGGATATTTTGGAGTGCATTGAAGCTTATTTTGACAAAGGGAATATCTTCAGACAAAAACAAAAAGAATGCTTCTAAGGAACATCTTTGTGATATGTGAGTTCATCTCACAGAGTTACACCACTGTTTTCTTGGAGAAGTTTGGTAGCACTGTTTTTGGGGAATCTGAGCAAGGATATTTTGAATCACCTTAAAGCCTATGGTGACAAAGGAAATATCTTCAGGAAAAAAAAAGAAAGAAGCTTTCTAAGAAACTTGTTTGTGATGTGTGAATTCATCTCACCAAGGTACACCATTCTTTTCATGTAACAGTTTGCTAATACTGTTTTCTTGGAATCTGCAAAGGGATATTTGGGAACACATTGAGGACTATAGTGAATAAGGAAATATCCTCAGATAAAAACTAGAAAGAAAATGTCTGAGAAACTGCTTTGCGATGTGTGAATTCATCTCACAGAGTTACACCATACTTTACATTGGGCTGTCTGATAACACTGCTTTCATGGAATCTGTAATAGGATACTTGGGAGCACATTGAAGCCTATGGTGCCAAAGGAAATATCCTCAGATAAAAACCGAAAAGAAGCTTTCTGAAAATCTGCTTTGTGATGTGTGAATTCATCTCACAGAATTAAAGCGTTCTTTTCATTGAGCAGTATGCTAACACTCTTTTCATGGAATCTGCAATAGGATATTTTGGAGAGCTTTGAAGCCTATGGTGAAAAATGAAATATCTTCAAATAATAACTAGAAAATAGCTTTCTGAGAAACTGCTTAGTGATGTTTGAATTCATCTCACAGAGTTACACTGTTGTTTTGATTGAGCAGTTTGCTACCACTGTTTTCTTGGAATCTGCAATGGGATATTTCAGAGCACATTGAAGCTTATTTTGACAAAGGAAATATCCTCAGACAAAAACTAGAAAGAATGTTTCAGAGGAACACATTTGTGATGTGTGAGTTCATCTCACAGAGTTACACCATTTGGTAGCACTGTTTTTGGGGAATCTAAGAAGGGATATTTTGAATCACCTTAAAGCCTACGGTGACAAAGGAAATATCTTACAAAAAAAACTAGAAAGAAGCTTTTTATGAAACTTGTTTTTGATGTGTGAATTCATCTCACCAAGGTACACCATTCTTTCCATGTAGCAGTTTGCTAACACTGTTTTCATGGAATATGCAAAGGGATATTTGAGAGCACTTTGAGGACTATAGTGAAAAAGGGCATATCCTCAGATAAAAACTAGAAAGAATTTTTCTGAGAAGCTGCTTTGTGATGTGTGAATTCATCTCACAGAGTTACACCATACGTTTCATTGGGCAGTGTGATAACACTGGCTTCATGGAATCTGTAATAGGATACTTGGGAGTGCATTGAATTCTATGATGACAAAGGAAATATCCTCAGATAAAAACCGAATGGAAGCTTTCTGAGAATCTGATTTGTGATGTGTGAATTCATCTCACAAAGTTACCCCGTTATTTTCATTGAGCAGTATGCTGACACTCTTTTCATGGAATCTGCAATAGGATATTTTGGAGCACATTGAGGCCTGTAGTTAAAAAGGAAATATCTTCAGATGAAAACCAGAAAGAAGCTTTCTGAGAAACTGCTTTGTGATATGTGATTCACTACACAGAGTTACACTGTTCTTTTCATTGAGCTGTTTGATAACACTGTTTTCGTAGAATCTGCAATAGGATATTTGGAAGGGCATTGAAGCTTCTGGTGAAAAAGGAAACATCCTCAGATAAAAAGCAAAAGGAAGCTTTCTGCGATACTTACTTTTGATGTTTGAATTCATCTCACAGACTTACACTGTTCTTCTCATTTAGCAGTTTGGTAACACTGTTTTCTTGGAATCTGCAATCAGATATTTTGGAGTGCACAGAAGTTTATGCTGACAAAGGAAATATCCTGATATGAAAAGTAGAAAGAAGCTTTCTGAGAAAGGTTTTTGTGATGTGTGAATTCATCTCAGAGAGTTACATCTTCCTTTTCATGGAGAAGTTTGCTAATAGTGCTTTCGTGGAATCTGCAAAGGGATATTTGGGAGCACATTGAGGCCTGGAAAATATCCTCAGCTAAAAACTAGAAAGAAACTTTCCGAGAAACAATTTTGTGATGTGTGAATTCATCTCACAGAGTTACACCATTCTTTTCACGGAGCAGTTTATTAGCACTGATTTTGGGGAATCTGAGAAGGGATATTCTGGACTGCATTGAACCACAAGTTGACAAAGGAAATACCATCAGATATCGCCTAGAAAGTAGCTTTCTGTGAAAGTTCTTTGTGATGTGTGAATTCATCTCACAGAGTTACACCTTTCTTTTCATGGGACATTTTGCTAACACTGTTTTCATTGAATTTGAAAAGGGATATTTGAGAGCACATTGAGGACTATAGTGAAGAAGATAATATCCTCAGATAAAAATTTGAAAGAGTCTTTCTGAGAAACCCCTTTGTGATGTGTGAATTCATATCACAGAGATACACCATTCTTTCTATTGAGAAGTTTGCTAACACTGTTTTTGTGGAATCTGCAATAGGATATTTGGGAGTACACTGAAGCCTATTATGACAAAGGAAATATCCTCAGCTAAAAAATCAAAAACAAGTTTTCTGAGAAACTGCTTTGTGATAAGGGAATGCATCTCACAGAGTTGCATTGTTGTTTTCATTGAGCAGTTTGTTAACACAGGTTTTTTGGAATTTTCAATGGTATGTTTCATAGCGCATTGAACCTTTTGGTGACAAAGGAAATACCATCATATAAGAACTAGAAAAAAGCTTACTGAGAAACCAATTTGTGATGTGCTAATTCACTAAGAGGGTTACATGATTCTTTTCATGGATCAGTTTGGTAGCACTGTTTTTGGGTAATCTGAGAAGGAATATTTTGGATCGCATTGAAGCCTATGGTGACAAAAGAATTATCTTCAAGTAAAAACTGGAAAGAATATTTTCAAAAGAGTTCTTTATGATGTGCTAACTGATCTCAAAGAGTTACACCTTTCTTTTCATAGAGTAGTTTGCTAACACTGTTTAACTGGGTTCTGCAAAGGGATATTTGGGAGTGCATTGAGGCCTAAGGGGAAAAATGAAATATCCTCAGATAAAAACTAGAAAGAAGCTTTCTGAGAAAGTGCTTTCTGATATGTGAATTCATCTCACAGTGTTACACTGTTCTTTTCATTGAGCAGTTTGCAAACACTCTTTTCTTGGAGTGCATTGAAGCTTACGGTGACAAAGGACATATCCTCATATAAAAACTATAAAGAATTGTTCTGAGACACGGCTGTGTGATGTGCTAATTCATCTCAAAATGTTACATGATTCCTTTCCATCACCATTTTGGTAGCAGTGTTTTTGGGGAGTATGAGAAGGGATATATTGTATCATATTGAAGCCTATGGTGAGAAAGGAAATAACTTCAGATAAAAACTAGAAAGAAGCTTTCTGAGAAAGTATTTTCTGATGTGCTAATTCATCCCACAGAGTTACACCTTTATTTTCATGGAGCAGCTTGCAAACACTGTTTCTCTGGAATCTACGAAGTGATATTTATAAGCGCATTGAGGCCTCCAGTGAAAAAGGAAATATCTTCAGATATGAACTACAAAGAATCTTTCTGAGACACTGCTTTGTGATGTTTGAGTACATCTCCCAGAGTTACACCAATCTTTTCATGGAACATTTTGGTAGAACTGTTTTTGGGGATTCTGAGAATGGATATTTTGGGTTGCATTGAAGTCTAAGGTGACAAAGGAAATATCTTCAGATAAAATTAGAAAGAAGCTTTCTGAGAAAGTTCTTTGTGATGTGTGAATTCATCTTACAGATTTACAACTTTCTTTTAATGCAGCAGTTTGCTAACATTGGTTTCATTTAATCTGCTCAGGGATATTTGGGAGTGAATTGAGGCCTATATTGAAAAGTAAATATCCTCAGATAAAACTAGGAAGAAGAATCTTTCTGAAAAACTGTTTTGTGATGTGTGAATTCATCTTACAATGTTACACCATTCTTTTCAATGAGCAGTTTGCTCACACTGGTTTTGGGGAATCTGAAAAGGAATTTTTGGCAGTGCTTTGAAGCCTATGTTCACAGAGGAAATAAGCTTTCTGAGAAACCACTTTGTGATGTGCTAGTTCAACTCACCGTGTTACACGATTCTTCTCATGAATCAGTTGGGTAGCATCATTTTTAGGGAATCTGAGAAGGGATATTTTGGATCACATTTAAGCCTATGGTGGCAAAGGAAATATCCACAGATAAAAGCTACAAAGAAGCTTTCGGAGAATGTTCTTTGTGACGTGTGAATTCATCTCACAGAGATTGTTCTTTTCATTAAGCAGTTTACTAGCACTGCTTTTGTGCAATCTGCAAAAGGATATTTGGGAGCACATTGAAGTCTACAGTGTAAAAGGGAGTATCCTCAGATAAAAACTAGAAAAAAGCATTCTGAGAAACTGCTTTCTGATGTGTGAATTCGTCTCACAGAGATACATTGTTGTTTTCACTGAGCAGTTTGCTAACACTGTTTTCGTGGCATCTGCAATGGGATATTTGTGATCACAATGAAGCCTATGGTGACAAAGGAAATATCCTCAGATAAAAAACAAAAAGAAGTTTTCTGAGAAATTGATTTGTGATGTGTGAATTCAACTCACAGAGTTACACTGTTCTTTTCATTGAGCAGTAGGCTAACACTGTTTCCTTGGAATCTGCAATGGGATATTTCAGAGCGCATTGGAGCTTATGGTGACAAAGGAAATATCGTCATATAAAAACCAGGAGGAAGATTTCTGAGAAACTGCTTTGTGATGTTTTAATTCCTCTCACAGAGTTAAAGGATCCTTTTCATGGTTTAGTTTGGTAACACTGTTTTTGGGGAATCTGAGAAGAGATATTTTGGATCACACTGAAGCCTATGGTGACAAAGCAATATTCTCATATAAAAACTAGAAAGAAGTTTTCTGAGAAAGTTCTTTGTAATATGTGAATTCATCTCTCAGAGTTACACCTTTCCTTTCATGGAGCAGCTTGCAAACACTGTTTCATGGAATCTGCAATGGGACATTCCGGAGCACATTGAAGCCTATAGTGAAAAAGGAAATATTCTCAAATAAAAACTAGGAAGAAACTTTCTTAGAAACAGTTTTGTGATATTTGAAATCATCTTACACTATTAGACCGTTGCTTTCATTGAGCAGTTTGCTATCACTCTTTTCCTGGAATCTGTAATAGGATATTTGGGAGTGCTTTGAAGCCTATGGTGACAAAGGAAATCTCCTCAGAAAAAAATCAAAAAGAAACTTTGAGAGAATCTGCTCTGTGATGTGTGAATTCATCACACAGATTTACACCTTTTTTTTGATGGAGCAGTTTACTAACACTATTTTCCTGGAATCTGCAAAGGGATGTTCACGAGTGCTTTGAGGCAAAAGGTGAAAAAAGAAATATCCTCAGACAAAAACTAGATAGATGCTTCTTGAGAAACGGCTTTATGATATGTGAATTCATCTCACAGAGTTGCACGACTCTTTTCATGGAGCAGTTTGGTAGCACTGTCTTTGAGGTATCTGAGAAGGCATATTTTGCATTGAACTGAAGCCTATGGTGAAAAAGAAAATAATCTCAGATAAAAAGTACAAAGAAACTTTCTGAGAAACTGTTTTGTGATGTGTGAATTCATCTCACAGAGTTACACTACTCTTGGCATTGAATCATTTGGTTAGACTGTTTTCTTGGAATCTGCAATCTGATATTTTGAGGCACAATGAAGCTTATGGAGACAAAGGAAATATCTTCATATAAAAACTAGAAAGAAACTTTCTGAGAAACTGCTTTGTGCTTTGTCAATATATCTCACAGAGTTACATGATTCCTTTCATGGATCAGTTTGGTAGCACTGTTTTTGGTGAATCTGAGGAAGGATTTTTTGGATCTCATTGAAGCCAATGGTGACAAAGGAAACATCCTTAGATACTAGAAAAATGCTTTCTGAGAAAGTTGTTTGTGATGTGTGAACTCATCTAACAGAGCTGCACCTTTCTTTTCATGGAGCAGTTTGCTAACACTGTTTTCATGGAATCTGCAAAGGGACATTTGGGAGTGTAATGAGGCCTATAGTGAAAAAGGAAACATCCTCAGATAAAAACTAGAAAGAAGCTTTCTGAGAAACTTCTTTGTGATGTGTGAATTCATCTCACAGAGTTACACATTTCTTTTCATGGAGCAGCTTGCTAATACTGTTTTCCTGTAATCTGCAAAGGGATCTTTAGGAGTGCATTGAGGCTTATGGTGACAAAGGAAACATCCTCAGGAAAAAAGTAGAAAGAAACTGTCTAAGAAACTGCTTTATATGTATCAATTCGTCTCACAGAGTAACACTGTTCTTTCCATTGATCAGTTTGTTATCAGTGTTTTTTTTTCAATCTTCAATGGGATATTTTGGAGCACATTGAAGTGTATGGTGAAAATGGAAATATCCTCACATAAAATCTAGAAATAATTTTCTTGAGAAACTACTTTGTGATTTGTAAATTATTCTCAGAGAGATACACGATTCTTTTCATGAGTCAGTCTGGTACCACTGATTTGGGGGAGTTTAAGAAGGGATGTTTTGCATCGCATTGAAGCATATGGTAACAAAGGAAATATACTCAGATAAAAACCAGAAAGAAGCTTTCTGAGAAAGTTCTTTGTTATGTGTTTTTTCATGTCACAGGGTTACACCTTTCTATTCATGGAGCAGTTTGCTAACACTGTTTTCGCGGAATCTGCAAAGGTACATTTCGGAGCACATTGAGGCCTCCAGTGAGAAGAGAAGTATCCTCTGATAAAAACCAAAAAGAAGCTTTCTGAGACACTGCTTTATGATGTGGGAATTCATCTCACAGATTTACACTGTTCTTTTCATTGAGCAGTTTGCTCACCCTGTATTATTGGAGTCTGCAATGGGATATTTTGGAGCACATTGAAGCTTATGGTGACAAAGGAAATATCCTCATATAAAAACCAGAAAAAAGCATTCTGAGAAACAGTGTTGTCATGTGTTAATTCATCTCACAGAGTTACAAGAGTCTTTTCATGTAGCAATATGGTAGCAATGTTTTTGGGGAATCTGAGAAGGGATATTTTGGATCGCACTGAAGCCTAAGGTGACAATGGAAATATCTTGAGATAATAATGAAAAAGAAGCTATCCAATAAGCTGCTTTGTGATGTGTTAATTCATCTCACAGGGATACACTGTTCTTTTCATTGAGTAGTTTGTTCACACTGTATGCTTGGAATCTTCAATGGGTTATTTCAGAGCTTATTGAAGCTTATGGTGACAAAGGAATTATCCTCAGATAAAAACTAGAAAAAGCTTTCTGAGAAACTGCTTTGTGATTTCTGAATTCATCTCACAGAGTTGCACTTTTTTTTTTTCATGGAGAAGCTTGGTAGACAACAGTTACACTGTTGTTTTCATTGAGTAGTTTGCTGACACTGTTTTCTTGGAATCTGCAATGTGGTATTTCAGAGCATATTGAAGCTTATGGTGACAAAGTAAATATCTTCAGACAAAAACTAGAAAGAAGCTTCTTGAGAAACTGTTTCATGAGAAACTGTTTTTGGGGAATCTGAGAAAGGATATTTTGCATTGTATTGCAGCCTATGGTGACAAAGGAAATATTATCACATAAAAACTAGAAAAAAGCTTTCTGAGAAACTTCTTCATGATGTATAAATTCACCTCACAGAGTTACACCTTTCTTTTCATGGGGCAGTTTGCTAACACTGTTTTCATGGAATCTGTAAAGGGTTATTTTGGGATCACATTGAAGTCCTTTGGTGACAAAGGAAATATCTTCAGATAAACCAAAAAATAAGCTTTCTGAGAAACTGCTTTGTGATGTGAGGAATGTCCATCTCACTAGAGTTACACCGTTCTTTAATTGAGAAGTTTGCTAACACGTTTTCTCGTTTAATCTGCAATGGGAATTCAGACAAACATTCAGGGATATAGTAAAAAGGAAACATCCTCAGGATAAAACTAGAAGTAAAAAGAAGCTTTTCTGAGAAAGTTTTTTGTGATGTGTGGAATTCCATCTCACAGAGCTTCAGGCTTCCTTTCCATGGTGCAATCTGAATTAACCTCTTTTCTGTGGAATCTCCAAAGGGATATTTGCCAAGCCATTGAGGCTATCTCTGTAAAGAGAAGATATCAGCAGAATAAACAAAGAAAAAGAAGCTTTCTGAGGAATGATTGTGATGTATGAATTCATCCTACGAGGTTACACCGTTCGTTTCATGAGTAGTATTGCTAACACTGTTTCATAGAATCTGCAAAGGGTTATTTGGGATCACATTGAAGGCTTATGGTACAAAGGAAATACTCAGGATAAAAACCAAAAAATAAGCTTCTGAGAAACTGCTTTGTGATGTGTGAATTCATCTCACTCAGTTACACCTTCTTTACATTTGAGAAGTTTGCTAAACACTTTTCCTCGTTTAATCTGCAATGGGATATTCAGACAAACATTCCAGGGATATAGTGAAAAAGAAACATCTCAGAAAAACTAAGAAAGTAAAAGAACTTTCTGAGAAAAGTTTTTTGTGATGTGTGAATTCATCCTCACAGAGCTTCGCTTTCCTTCCATGGTGCAATCTGTTAGACCGTCTTTTTGTGGAAATCTCAAAGGATATTTGCAAGCGCATTGAGGCCTATCTTCGTAAAGAAATATCCACAGATAAAAAGGAAAAAAAGCTTTCCTGAGGAACTGATTTTGATGTATGAATTCATCTACAGAGTTACACGTTCGTTTCATTGAGTAGTTTGCTAACACTGTTTTCATGGAATCTACAAAGGGATATTTGGGAGTACATTGAAGTCTATGATGACAAAAGTAATGTCCTCAGATAACCAAAGAGAAGCTTTCTGCACCGGACTGCTTCACCATGTTGAATCGGAATTCACTGTTACATCTGTTTACAGAGTTACAGAGTTACACTGTGTGTTTTCATTGACAGTTCTGCTGGACACTGGTTTCTTGAATCTGCAAGTGTGGTATCTTCCAGAGCATATTGAGCTTATGGTGACAAAGTAAATATCCTCAGACAAAAACTAGAAATAACTTCTTGAGAAACTGCATGGTTTGTGAATTGATCCAGAGAGTTACACCCATTCTTTCCACATGATTAGTGTTGGTAGCACTGTTTTTTGGGAACCTGAGAAGGGGATAATTTGGATTACATTGAAACTTATATTGGACAAAGGAAATGTCCTCAGATAAAAACTAGAAAGAAACTTTCCTGGAAAACCTCCTTCATTAATGTGTGAATTCATCTCACCAAGATACACCTTTCTTTCATGGAGCAGTTTGCTAACACTGTTTCCGTGGAGATCATGCAAAAGGGATACTTGTTAGTGTCTTGAGACCCTAAGGTGAAAAAGGAAATATTCTTAGAATAAAAACAGAAACCATTTTCTGTGAGAACGACTTTGCTCACTTCATAGAGCCAGTATTGCCTGTCACTGTTTTCATGGAATCTGCATGGGTATATTTTTGGAGTTTATTGAAGGTTTATGGTGAGCAAAGGAAATATCCTAAGACAAAAACCAGAAGCTTTCTAAGAAACTGCCCTCTATTTGTGAATTCCATCTCAACAGAGTATGCATTCTCTTTATGAGCAGTTCGGAGCAAACTGTTTTTGAAGGCAATCTGAGAAGGGATATTTTGGATCACATTGAAAGCTCTGGTGAGCAATAGGAAATATCCTCAGATAAAAATTAGAACGAAGCTTTTGAGGAAATTTTTTCTGTGGTATATGATTCATGCTCACAGAGTTACGAGCTCGTCTTTTCCTGGAGTAGTTTTGCTAACACCGGTTTTCGTGGAATCTGGAAAGGGATATATAGGAGCACATTGAGGCGCTATGGCGAAAAGGGAAATATGCGCGTCAGATAAAAACTAACTAGGAAAAGGAAGCTTTGCGAGAACTTGCTTTGTGATGTGCGATTTATCTCTCAGAGCTTACAGATTTTTTTTCATGCAAGCAGTTTGGGTAGCACTGGAGATTGCAAAGGGATATTGGGAAGTGCATTGAAGCCTATGGTGACATAGGAAATATCCTCAAATAAGAACCAAAAAGAAGTTTCTGAGAGACGCTTAGTGGATGTATGAATTGATCTCACAGATTTTTACCCTGTTCCTTTCATTTGGCAGGTTATTAACCCAGCTGTTTCCTTGAATTTTGCCAATGAGATATTTTTGGTCACATTAAAAGCTTGGAGTTAAAAAGGAAATATCCTCGAGATAAAAAACTAGAAAGAAGCCTTTGGAGTGGACTTTTTTGGATTGGTGTGAATTCATGCGGTCACAGAGTTAAATGCTCTTTTCATTGAGCAGTTTCCTTAACACTCTTTTGTGGAATCTGAAAAGGGTATAATTTTTGGGAGCACCTTGAGGGCCTATCTGTGAAAGAATGTATCCCTCTGATAAAACCAGATAGAAGCTTTAATGAGAAACTACTTTTTGATGTGTGAATTCATCTCACAGAGTTACACTGTACTTTTCACTCAGCAGTTTGCTAACACTGTTTTCTAGGAATCTGCAGTGGGATACTTCGAAGTGCATTAAAGATTATGGTGACAAAGGAAATATCCTCAGATAAAAACCAAAAAGAAGCTCTCTGAGAAACCACTTTGTGATGTGTGAATTCATCTCACAGACTTACACCATTCTTTTCATTGTGAAGTTTGCTTACACTTTTCTCATTTAATCTGCAATCTGATATAAGGACGCACATTCAGGAATATAGTGATAAAGAAAATATCATCAGATAAAAAGGGAAAGAACCTTTCTGAGAAACAGCTTTGTCATGTATGAATTAATCTCACAGAGTTACACCATAGTTTTAATGGAGCAGTTTGGTAGCACTGTTTTTGTGGAGTCTGAGAAAGGACAATTTGAATTTCATTGAAGCCTATGGTGACAAAGGAAATTTCCTCAGACAAAAACTAGAAAGTAGCTTTCTTTCGTTTTTTATTTTATTTATTTTTTTTTTTGAGATGGAGTCTTGCTCTGTCGCCCAGACTAGAGTGCAGTGGCCGGATCTCAGCTCACTGCAAGCTACACCTCCTGGGTTCACACCATTCTCCTGCCTCAGCCTCCCGAGTAGCTGGGACTACAGGCGCCCGCCACCACGCCCGGCTCGTTTTTTGTATTTTTTAGTAGAGACGGGGTTTCACCATGTTAGCCAGGATGGTCTCGATCTCCTGACCTCGTGATCCGCCCGTCTCGGCCTCCCAAAGTGCTGGGATTACAGGCTTGAGCCACTGCACCCGGCCAAAAGTAGCTTTCTGAGAAAGTTTTTGTCACATGAATTCACCTCAGAGAGCTACACCTTTCTTTTCACGGAGAAGTTTTCTAACACTGTTTACATGGAATCTGCAAAGGGATATTTTTGAACGCATTGAGGCCTATAGTGAGAAAGGAAATACCCTCAGATTAAAACGAGAAAGCAGCATTCTGAGAAACTGCTTTTGTTAGTTCATCTCACAGAGTTGCACCAATCCTTTCATGGAACATTTGGTAACACTGTTTTTAGGGAATCTGAGAAGGCATATTTTGGATCGCATTGAAGCCTGTGTTGACAAAGGAAATATACTCAGAATGAAACTAGAAATAATTTTTCTGAGAATGTAGTTTGTGATATGTGATTTCATTTCACAGAGCTACACAGCTCTTTTCATTGATCAGTTTGATAACACTGTATTTGTGGAATCTGCAATAAGATATTTGGAACCTCATTAAAGCCTATGGTGACATGGGAAACATCCTCAGATAAACACCGAAAAGAAACTTTCTGAAAAACTGCTTTGTGATGTGTGAATTGATCTCACAGAGTTACACTGCTCTTTTCATTGAGCAGTCTCCTAACACTCTCTTTACGGAATCTGCAAAGGGATATTTTGGAGAAAATTGAGGCCTATGTTGAAAAAGGAATTATCCTCAGACAAAAACTAGAAGGTAATTTTCTGAGAAACTGATTTGTTATGTGTGAATTCACCTTATGTAGTTATACTGTACTTTTGACTCTGAAGTTTGCTTACACTGTTTTCTTGGAATCTGCAGTGGGATATATTGGAGCACATTGAAGATTACAGAAACAAAGGGAATATCCTCAGATAGAAACCAGAAATAAGCTTTCTGGAAAAATGTTTTGTGATGTATGAATTCATCTCACAGAGTTATGCCATTCTTTTCATTGAGAAGTTTACTAACACTTTTCTCGTTTCATCTACAATGTGATATAAGGGTGCACATTCAGGAATATAGTGACAAAGGAAATATCCTCAGATAAAAACTAGAAAGAAGTTTTCTGAGAAACGGCTTTGTGATGTGTGAATTAATCTCACAGAGCTACACTACTATTTTCATGGAACACTTTGGTAGCAATGTTTCTGGGGACTCTGAGTAGGGATATTTTGAATTGCATTGAAGCCTATGGTGACAAACGAAATATTCTCAGACAAAAACTAGGAAGAAGCTTTCTGAGAAAGTTCCTTGTGATGTGTGAATTCACCTAACAGAGTTATGACTTTCTTTTCACGGAGCAGTTTTCTAACACTGTTTACGTGGAACCTACAAAGGGATATTTGTGAGCACACTGATGCCTATAGCTAAAAAGGAAATATCCTCAGCTAAAAAAGAGAAAGAAGCATTCTGAGAAACTGCTTTGTAATGTGTTAATTCATCTTACAGAGTTGCACAATTCTTTTCATGGATCCATGGTAACACTGTGTTTGGGGAATCTGAGAAAGCATATTTGAAATGCATTGAAGCCTGTGTTGACAAAGGAAATATCATCAGAAAAAAAAAAACTAGAAAGAAGTTTTCCGAGAAAGTTCTTTGTGATATGTGAATTCATCTCACACAAGTACATGGTTCTTTTCATTGAGCAGTTTGGTAACACTGTTTTTGTGGAATGTGCAATAGGATATTTGGGAGCACATTGAAGCCTCTGGTGACATAGGTAATATCCTCAGATAAAAACCCAAAAGAAGCTTTCTGAGAAACTGCTTTGTGATATGTTAATTCATCTCACAGAGTTGCAAAATTCTTTTCATGGATCATTGGTAAAACTGTTTTTGGGGAAACTTAGATGGCATATTTGGATCACATTGAAGCCTGTGTTGACAAGTGAAATATCATCAGATAAGAACTAGAAAGATGCTTTCTGAGAAAGTTCTTTCTGATATGTGAATTCATCTCACAGTTACACATTCCTTTTCATGAATCAGTTTCCTAACATTGTTTTCATGTAATCTGCAAAGGGATATTTGGGAGCGTCTTGAGGCCTATAGTGAAAAAAGAAATATCATCAGAAAAAAACGAGAAAGAAGCTTTCTGAGAATCTGCTTTGTGATGTGTGAATTGATCTCACAGAGTTACATGGTTCTTTACAATGAGTAGCTTGTATGGTAGTTTTCATGGGTTCTGCAATAGAATATTTGTGAGCACTTTGAAGCCTATGGTGACAAAGGAAATATCCTCTGATAAAAAGCAAAAAGACCCTTTCTGAGAAACTGCTTTGTGATGTGTGAATTCATCTCACAGAATTATACTGTTCCTTTAATTGAGCAGTATGCTAACACTGTTTCTTTGGAATCTGCAAAGCATATTTCAGAGCCTATTGAAGCTTATTGTGACAACAGAAATATCCTCAGAGAAAAACTGGAATGAAGTTTTCTGAGACACTGCTTTGTGGCCTGTTAATTCATCACACAGATTTACATGATTCTTTTCATGGAACAGTTTGGTAGCACTGTTTTTGGGGAATCTGAGAAGGGATATTTTGGATCGTATTGAAGACTATGTGGAAAAGGAAATGTCCTCAGATAAATCTAGAAAGAAGCTTTCTGAGAAAGTTCTTTGTGGTGTGTGAATTCATCTCACAGAGTTAAAACTATCTTTCCAAGGAGCAGTTTGCTAAAACTGTTTTCATGTTAATTTCAAGGGCATATTTCGGAGCGCATTGAGACCTATGATGAAAAGCTAAGTATCCTCGGATAAAAACCAAAAAGAAGCATTCTGAGAAACTGCTTTGTGACTTGTGAATTCATCTCACAGTGTTACACTGTTCTTTTCATTGAGCAGCTTGCTAACACTCTATCCTTGGAATCTGCAAAGGTATATTTTGGAGCGCATTGAAGGCTGTGTTGAAAAGCTAAATATCCTCAGATAAAAACTAGAAAGAAGTTTCTGAGAAACTGCTTTATGATGCATTAACTCATCTCACAGAGTTACACCGTTTTTTCATTGAGCTGTTTGAAAACACTGTTTTCGTGGAATCTTGAAAGTTATATTTGGGAGCGGATTGTGGCGTACGGTGAAAAAGAAAATATCCTCACATAAAAACTAGAAAGAAGCTTTCTGAGAAACTGCTTTTTGATGTGTGAATTCATCTCAGAGGGTTACACTTTTGTTTTCATTGAGCTGTTTGCTAACACTGTTTTCTGGGCATCTGCAATGGGATATTTTAGACAGCATTGAAGTTTATGGTGACAAAGGAAATATCCTCAGACAAAAACTATAGAGAAGCTTTCTGAGAAACTGCTTTGTGATTTCTGAATTCATCTCACGGTGTTACATGATTCTTTTCATGGAGCAGATTGGTAGTACTCTTTTGGGGAATCTGAGAAGGAATATTTTGGATCGCATTGATACCCATGTTGACATCGGAAACACCATCAGATAAAACTACAACGAAGTATTCTGAGAAAGAATTTTGTTATGAGGGTTTTCATCTCACAGTGTTACACCTTATTTTCATGGAATTGTTTGCTAACACTGTTTTCGTGGAATCTGCCAAGGTGTATTTGTGATCACACTGAGGCCTATGATGAAAACTAAATATTCTCAGATAAAATTAGAAAGAAGACTTCTAAGAAACTGCTTTCTGATATATAAATTCATCTCACAGTGTTACACTGTTTTTTTCCTTGAGCAGTTTTCGAAAATTGTTTTGTGAAATCTGCAAAGGGATATTTGGGAGCAAATTGAGGCCTAGAGTGAAAAGGAAATATCCTCACCTAAAACTAGAAAGAAGCTTTCTAAGAAACTGGTTTGTGATGTGTGAAATCATCTCCCAGAGTTACACTGTTCTTTTCATTGAGCCGTTTGCTAACCCTGTTTTCTTGGAATCTGCAATGGGATATTTCAGAGTGCATAGGAGCTTATGGTGACAAAGGAAATATCCTCACACAAAAAACAGAAAGAAGCTTTCTGAGAAATCGTTCAGTGATGTGTTAATTCACCTCACAGAGTTACATGATTCTTTTCATGGATCAGTTTGGGAGCACTGTTTCTGGGACATCTGAGAAGGGATATTTTGGATCGCATTGAAGCCTATGGTGACAAATGAAATGTCCTCAGATGAAAACTACAAAGAAGCATTCTGGGAAAGTTCCTTGTGATGTGTGAATTCTTCTCACAGAGTTACACCTTTATTTTCCTGGAGCAGCTTGCTAACACTCTTTTCATGGAATCTGCAAAGGGATATTTGGGAGCACATTTACGCATATAGTGAAAAGTTAAAATCCTGAGATAAGAAATAGAAAGAAGCTTTCTGAGAAACTGCTTTGTGATGTGTGAATACACCTCACAGAGTGACACATTTCTTTTCATTGAGCAGTTTGCAAACACTGTTTTCTTGTAATTTTCAATGGTATATTTTGGAGCACCCTGAAGCTTCTGGTGACAAATGAATTATCCTCATATAAAAAATAGAAGGAAGGGTTCTGAGAAAGTGCTTTGTGATATGTTAATTTATCTCACAGGGTTACACAATTCTTTTCATGTAGCAGTTTGGTAGCACTGTTTTGGGGAATCTGAGAAGGGATATTTTGGATCTCTTTGATGTCTATGGTTACAAGAAAATAACCTTAGACAAAATGAGAAGGAAGCTTTCTGAGAAACTGCTTTGTGATGAGTGATTTCACCTCACAGAGGTACACTGTTCTTTTCATTGAGCAGTTTGCAACCACTGTTTTCTTGCAATCTGCAATGGGATATTTCAGAGTGCATTGAAGCTTATTTTGATAAAGGAAATATTCTCTGACAAAACTAGACAGAAGCTTGGTGTGAAACTGCTTTGTGGTCGGTTAATACATCACACAGAGTTGCACAATTCTTTTCATGCATCAGTTTGGTAGCACTGTTTTGAGGAATCTGAGAAGGGATACTTTGGATCACATTGATGCCTATGGTGACAAAGGAAACATACTCAGATAAAACTAAAAGGAGCTTTCTGAGAAACTTGTTTGTGATGTGTGAATTCATCACACAGAGTTATACTTTTCTTTTAATGGATCAGTTTGCTAACACTGCTTTCATGGAATCTGCAAAGGTATATTTTGGAGTGCATTGAGGCCTATGTTGATAAAGGAAATAACCTCAGATTAAAACTAGAAATAAGCTTTCTGAGAAAGTCCTTTGTGATGTGTGAATTCATCTTACAGAGTTACACTATTCTTTTCATTGAGCATTGTGCCAACACTGTTTTCTTGGAATCTGTAATGGGATATTTCAGAGCACATTCATGACTATGGTGACAAATTAAATAATATCATATTAAAACTAGAAAGAATATTTCTGAGGAACCGCTTTGTGACGTGTTAATTCATCCCACAGAGTTACATGATTGTTTACATAGAGCAGTTTGGTATCACCGCTTTTGGGGATCTGAGAAGGGATAATTTGGATTGCATTGAAGCTTATGGTGACAAAGGAACTATCCTCAGATAAAATCTAGAAAGAAACTTTCTGAGAAACTGCTTTGTGGTGTGGGAATTATTCTCACAGAGTTACACAACTCTTTTGTGGACCCGTTTGCTAGCACTTCTTGTGCAATCTGAGAAGGGGTATTTTGAACACTTGGAAGCCTATGGTGACAAAGGAAATATCCTCAAATAAAACTAAAAGAAGCTTTCAGAGAAACTGATTTGTGATGTGTGAATTCATCTCAATGAGTTACACCATTCTTCTCATGGAGCAGTTTGATAACACTGTTTCCACAGAAACTGCAATGTGATATTCGGCAGTGCATTGAGGCCTGTGGTGTAAAAGGAAATATCCTTAGATAAAGCAAGAAAAAAGGATTGTGAGAAACTGATTTGTGATGTGTGAATTCATCTCACACTGTGACACCTTTCTTTACATGAAGCAACTTGCTAACACTGTTTTCATGGATTCTGCAAAGGGATATTTGGGAGCGCATTGAGGTGTATAATGAAAAGGGAAATATCCTCAGATAAATACTACAAAGAAGCTTTCTGGGAAACTGTTTAGTGTTGTGAGAATTCACCTCACAGAGTTACACTATTCTTTTCATTGAGCAGTTTGCTAACACTATTTTCTTGGAATCTGCAATGCGATGTTTCAGAGCATATTGAATCTTATGGTGACAAAGAAAATATCCTCATATAAAATCAGAAAGAATCATTCTGATAAACAGCTTTTGATGGGTTAATTCATCTCACAGAGTTCACGATTCTTTTAATTGAGCAGTTTGGTAGCACTGTTTTGGGAGTCATGAAGGGATATTTTGGATGGCATTGAAATGTATGGAGAATAAGGAAAACTAGAAAGAAACTTTCTGAGAAAGTTCTTTGTGATGTGTGAATTCATCTCACAGAGTTATACCGTAGTTTTCATTGAGAAGTTTGCTAACACTTTTGTCATTGAATCTGCAATGGGATATTTCAGAGAGCATTGAGGCCTATGGTGAAAAGGAAATATCCTCAGATAAAACTAGAATGAAGCTTTCTGAGAAACTACTTTGTGATGTGGGAAATCAACTCTCAGAGTTTCACTAATCTTTGCATGGAGCAGTTTGCTTACAGTGTTTTCTAGGAATCTGCACTCTGATAAGTCTTATCACATTGGAGCTTATGGTGACAAACGAAATCTCGTCATAGATAAACCAAAGAGATTCTTTCTGAGAAACTACTTTGAGATGTGTGAATTCATCTCACATAGTTACACCGTTCTTTTCTTTGAGTAGTTTTGTAAAACTGTTTTCGTGGAATCTGCAGTAGGATATTTGGGAGCGCATTGAAGCCTATGGTGACAAAGGAAATAATCTCATTGGTAAGCCAAAAGAAACTTTCTGAGAAACTGCTTTGTGATGTGTGAATTCATCTCACAGTGTAACACTGTTCTTTTCATTGAGCAGTTTGCTAACACTGTTTTATTGGAATCTTAAATGGAATATTTTGGAGCGCATTGAAGCTTATGGTGACATAAGAAATATCCTCATCAAAAAAGTGTTATCAAACTGATCAATGAAAACAACAGTGTAACTGTGTGAGATTAAATTCACACATTACAAAGCAGTTTCTCAGAAAGCTTCTTTGAAGTTTTATCTGAGATTGTTTCTTTTCTCACTATAGGCCAGAAGGCACTTGCAAATATCCCTTTGCAGTTTCCATGAAAACAGTCTTAGCAAACTGCTCCACCAAAACAAGTTGTAACTCTGTGATTTGAGATCACACATCACAAATAACTGTCTCAGAAAGCTGCTTTCTAGTTTTATCTGAGGATATGTCCTTTGTTACTGTAGGCTTCAAGGCCATCAAAATATCAATTCTGAGATTCCCCAAATACAGTGCTACCAAACTGCTCAATGTAAAGTATCCTGTTACTCTGTGAGATGAATTAACACATCACAAAACGGTTTCTCAGAAAGTTTATTTCTATTTTTTCTACGAGTGTATTTCCTTTGTCATCATAAGCTGCAATGCAATCCGAAATATCCCATTGCAGATTCCAAGAAAAGAGTGTTAGCAAATCGTTCAATGAAAAAAACAGTGTAACATTGTGAGATGAATTCACACATCAGAAAGCAGTTTTCAGAAACTTCTTTTGGTTTTATTTGAGGATATATCACTTATCACCACAGGTTTCAATGAGATCCAAAATATTCCTTCTCAGATTCCCCAAAACAGTGCTACCAAACTCATCCATGCAAAGAATCATGAATCTCTGTGAGATGAATTCACAAATCACAAAAGAATTCTCATAAAGCCTCTTTCTAGTTTTATATAAGGGCATTTCCTTTGTAACTATAAGATAAAATTGTGCTCTGAAATATCCCATTGTGGATTCCAAGAAAGCAGTGCTAACAAATTGCTCAATGAAAAGAACAGTGTAACTCTGTGAGATGAATTCACACATCACAAAGCAGATTCTCAGAAGCCTTCTTTTGCCTAATCTGAGGATATTTCCTTTGTCACCATAGGTTTCAATGCACTCCCAAATATCCTATTGCAGATACCTCAAAATAGTGTTAGCGAACTCCTCCATGCAAAGAACGGTGTAACTCTGTGAGATGAATTCACACATCACAAGGCTGTTTCACAGAAAGTTTCTTTGTACTTTTATCTGAGTATATTTCCTTTTCACTATAGGCCTCACTGTGCTGAAAATATCCCTTTGCACACTCCACGAAAACTGTCAGCAAGCTGCTCCATGAAAGGAAAGTTGTAACTCTGTGAGATGAATTCACACATCACAAAAGAGTTTCTCAGAGAGCTTCTTTCTAATTTTATCTGAGTATAAATCCTTTGTCACCATAGGGTTCTATGCAATATAAAATATCCCTTCACAGATTCCCCAAAACTGTGCTACCAAACTGCTCCAGGAAAAGAAAAGTGTAACTCTGTGACATGAATATACAAATCACAAAGCAGTTTCTCAGAAAGCTTCTTTCTTATTTTGTCTGAGGATATTTCCTTTTCACCATAGGCCTCAATGAGCTCATGAATATCCCTTTGCAGATGTCACGAAAATAGTATTAGCTAACTTCTCAATGAAAAGAACAGTGTAACTCTGTAAGATGAATTCATACATCACAAAGCAGTTTCATAGAATGCTTCTATTTGGTTTTACATGAGGATATTTCCTTTGTCACCGTATTCTTCAATGCACTCCAAAATTTCCTATTGCAGATTCCATGAAAACAGTGTTAGCAAACTGCTTCAAGACAAGAATCGTGCAACTCTGTGAGATGAATTCACATATTGCAAACNATATTTCAGAGTGCATTGAAGCTTATTTTGATAAAGGAAATATTCTCTGACAAAAACTAGACAGAAGCTTGGTGTGAAACTGCTTTGTGGTCGGTTAATACATCACACAGAGTTGCACAATTCTTTTCATGCATCAGTTTGGTAGCACTGTTTTTGAGGAATCTGAGAAGGGATACTTTGGATCACATTGATGCCTATGGTGACAAAGGAAACATACTCAGATAAAAACTAAAAAGGAGCTTTCTGAGAAACTTGTTTGTGATGTGTGAATTCATCACACAGAGTTATACTTTTCTTTTAATGGATCAGTTTGCTAACACTGCTTTCATGGAATCTGCAAAGGTATATTTTGGAGTGCATTGAGGCCTATGTTGATAAAGGAAATAACCTCAGATTAAAACTAGAAATAAGCTTTCTGAGAAAGTCCTTTGTGATGTGTGAATTCATCTTACAGAGTTACACTATTCTTTTCATTGAGCATTGTGCCAACACTGTTTTCTTGGAATCTGTAATGGGATATTTCAGAGCACATTCATGACTATGGTGACAAATTAAATAATATCATATTAAAACTAGAAAGAATATTTCTGAGGAACCGCTTTGTGACGTGTTAATTCATCCCACAGAGTTACATGATTGTTTACATAGAGCAGTTTGGTATCACCGCTTTTGGGGATCTGAGAAGGGATAATTTGGATTGCATTGAAGCTTATGGTGACAAAGGAACTATCCTCAGATAAAATCTAGAAAGAAACTTTCTGAGAAACTGCTTTGTGGTGTGGGAATTATTCTCACAGAGTTACACAACTCTTTTGTGGACCCGTTTGCTAGCACTTCTTGTGCAATCTGAGAAGGGGTATTTTTGAACACTTGGAAGCCTATGGTGACAAAGGAAATATCCTCAAATAAAAACTAAAAAGAAGCTTTCAGAGAAACTGATTTGTGATGTGTGAATTCATCTCAATGAGTTACACCATTCTTCTCATGGAGCAGTTTGATAACACTGTTTCCACAGAAACTGCAATGTGATATTCGGCAGTGCATTGAGGCCTGTGGTGTAAAAGGAAATATCCTTAGATAAAGCAAGAAAAAAGGATTGTGAGAAACTGATTTGTGATGTGTGAATTCATCTCACACTGTGACACCTTTCTTTACATGAAGCAACTTGCTAACACTGTTTTCATGGATTCTGCAAAGGGATATTTGGGAGCGCATTGAGGTGTATAATGAAAAGGGAAATATCCTCAGATAAATACTACAAAGAAGCTTTCTGGGAAACTGTTTAGTGTTGTGAGAATTCACCTCACAGAGTTACACTATTCTTTTCATTGAGCAGTTTGCTAACACTATTTTCTTGGAATCTGCAATGCGATGTTTCAGAGCATATTGAATCTTATGGTGACAAAGAAAATATCCTCATATAAAAATCAGAAAGAATCATTCTGATAAACAGCTTTTTGATGGGTTAATTCATCTCACAGAGTTCACGATTCTTTTAATTGAGCAGTTTGGTAGCACTGTTTTTGGGAGTCATGAAGGGATATTTTGGATGGCATTGAAATGTATGGAGAATAAGGAAAAACTAGAAAGAAACTTTCTGAGAAAGTTCTTTGTGATGTGTGAATTCATCTCACAGAGTTATACCGTAGTTTTCATTGAGAAGTTTGCTAACACTTTTGTCATTGAATCTGCAATGGGATATTTCAGAGAGCATTGAGGCCTATGGTGAAAAAGGAAATATCCTCAGATAAAACTAGAATGAAGCTTTCTGAGAAACTACTTTGTGATGTGGGAAATCAACTCTCAGAGTTTCACTAATCTTTGCATGGAGCAGTTTGCTTACAGTGTTTTCTAGGAATCTGCACTCTGATAAGTCTTATCACATTGGAGCTTATGGTGACAAACGAAATCTCGTCATAGATAAACCAAAGAGATTCTTTCTGAGAAACTACTTTGAGATGTGTGAATTCATCTCACATAGTTACACCGTTCTTTTCTTTGAGTAGTTTTGTAAAACTGTTTTCGTGGAATCTGCAGTAGGATATTTGGGAGCGCATTGAAGCCTATGGTGACAAAGGAAATAATCTCATTGGTAAGCCAAAAAGAAACTTTCTGAGAAACTGCTTTGTGATGTGTGAATTCATCTCACAGTGTAACACTGTTCTTTTCATTGAGCAGTTTGCTAACACTGTTTTATTGGAATCTTAAATGGAATATTTTGGAGCGCATTGAAGCTTATGGTGACATAAGAAATATCCTCATCAAAAAAGTGTTATCAAACTGATCAATGAAAACAACAGTGTAACTGTGTGAGATTAAATTCACACATTACAAAGCAGTTTCTCAGAAAGCTTCTTTGAAGTTTTTATCTGAGATTGTTTCTTTTCTCACTATAGGCCAGAAGGCACTTGCAAATATCCCTTTGCAGTTTCCATGAAAACAGTCTTAGCAAACTGCTCCACCAAAAACAAGTTGTAACTCTGTGATTTGAGATCACACATCACAAATAACTGTCTCAGAAAGCTGCTTTCTAGTTTTTATCTGAGGATATGTCCTTTGTTACTGTAGGCTTCAAGGCCATCAAAAATATCAATTCTGAGATTCCCCAAATACAGTGCTACCAAACTGCTCAATGTAAAGTATCCTGTTACTCTGTGAGATGAATTAACACATCACAAAACGGTTTCTCAGAAAGTTTATTTCTATTTTTTCTACGAGTGTATTTCCTTTGTCATCATAAGCTGCAATGCAATCCGAAATATCCCATTGCAGATTCCAAGAAAAGAGTGTTAGCAAATCGTTCAATGAAAAAAACAGTGTAACATTGTGAGATGAATTCACACATCAGAAAGCAGTTTTTCAGAAAGTTCTTTTTGGTTTTTATTTGAGGATATATCACTTATCACCACAGGTTTCAATGAGATCCAAAATATTCCTTCTCAGATTCCCCAAAAACAGTGCTACCAAACTCATCCATGCAAAGAATCATGAATCTCTGTGAGATGAATTCACAAATCACAAAAAGAATTCTCATAAAGCCTCTTTCTAGTTTTTATATAAGGGCATTTCCTTTGTAACTATAAGATAAAATTGTGCTCTGAAATATCCCATTGTGGATTCCAAGAAAGCAGTGCTAACAAATTGCTCAATGAAAAGAACAGTGTAACTCTGTGAGATGAATTCACACATCACAAAGCAGATTCTCAGAAGCCTTCTTTTGCCTAATCTGAGGATATTTCCTTTGTCACCATAGGTTTCAATGCACTCCCAAATATCCTATTGCAGATACCTCAAAAATAGTGTTAGCGAACTCCTCCATGCAAAGAACGGTGTAACTCTGTGAGATGAATTCACACATCACAAGGCTGTTTCACAGAAAGTTTCTTTGTACTTTTTATCTGAGTATATTTCCTTTTTCACTATAGGCCTCACTGTGCTGAAAATATCCCTTTGCACACTCCACGAAAACTGTCAGCAAGCTGCTCCATGAAAGGAAAGTTGTAACTCTGTGAGATGAATTCACACATCACAAAAGAGTTTCTCAGAGAGCTTCTTTCTAATTTTTATCTGAGTATAAATCCTTTGTCACCATAGGGTTCTATGCAATATAAAATATCCCTTCACAGATTCCCCAAAAACTGTGCTACCAAACTGCTCCAGGAAAAGAAAAGTGTAACTCTGTGACATGAATATACAAATCACAAAGCAGTTTCTCAGAAAGCTTCTTTCTTATTTTTGTCTGAGGATATTTCCTTTTTCACCATAGGCCTCAATGAGCTCATGAATATCCCTTTGCAGATGTCACGAAAATAGTATTAGCTAACTTCTCAATGAAAAGAACAGTGTAACTCTGTAAGATGAATTCATACATCACAAAGCAGTTTCATAGAATGCTTCTATTTGGTTTTTACATGAGGATATTTCCTTTGTCACCGTATTCTTCAATGCACTCCAAAATTTCCTATTGCAGATTCCATGAAAACAGTGTTAGCAAACTGCTTCAAGACAAGAATCGTGCAACTCTGTGAGATGAATTCACATATTACAAAGTATTTTCTCAGAAAGCTTCTTTGTAGTTTTATCTGAGGATTTTCCTTTTCACCATAGGCTTCAATGTTTTCCAAAATATCAATTCTCAGATTCCCAAAAGCACTGCTAACAAACCGATCCATGAAAAGAATTATGTAACACTGTGAGGTGAATTATCACATCACAAAGCGGATTCTCAGAAAACTTTTTTCTAGATTTTATATGAAGATATTTCTTTTGTCACCATAAGGTTCAATGCACACCAAAATATCCCATTCTAGATTCCAAGAAAACAGCGTTAGCAAACTTCTCAATGAAAAGAACAGTGTAACTCTGTGAGACAAATTCACACATCACAAAGCAGTTTCTCAGAAAGATTCTTTCTAGGTTTTATCTGAGGATATTTCCTTTTCACCATAAGCCTCAATGTGCTCCCAAATATCCCTTTTCATATTCCACGACCACAGTATTAGCAAACTGCTCCATGAAAAGAAAGGTGTAACTCTGTGACATGTATTCACACATCACAAAGAACTTTCTCAGAAAGCTTCTTTCTAGTTTTATCTGAGGATATTTCCTTTCATACCATGTCTCCCATGCGCTCCCAAATATCTCTTTGCAGATTCCACAAAACAGTGTTAGCAAACTGCTCCATTGAAAGAAAGGTATAACTCTGTGAGATGAATTCACAAATAACATAGAAATTGCTCAGAAAGCTTCTTTCTATTATTTATCTGAGGATAGTTCCTTTTCACTGTAGGCCTCAATGCACTCACGAATATCCCTTTAAATATTCCAAGAAAATAGTGCTAGCAAACTGCTCCATGAAATGAAAGATGCAAATCTGTGATATGAATTCACACATCACAAAGCAGTTTCTCAGAAAGATTCTTTCTAGTTTTACCTGTGGATATTTCCTTTTCCACCAAAGACCTCATCTCACTCAAAATATCCTTTGTAGGTTCCACAAAATAGTGTTACCAAACTGCTCCATCAAAATAAAGGTGTTACTCTGTGATATGAATACACAGATCACAAAGAAGTTTCTCAGAAAGTTTCTTTCTAGTTTCTATCTGTGGATATTCCCATTGGCCCTATAGGCTTCAATGCGATCCTAAATATCGCTTCTCAGATTCCCCAAAACTGCTCCATGAAATAATGGTGTAACTCTGTGAGATGAATTCACACATCACAAAGCTGTTTCTCATAGCTTCTTTCTAGTTTTATCTGAGGATATTTCCTTTTCACTATATTCATCAATACACTCGTGAATATCCCCTTGCAGATTCCACGAAAAAAGTGTTAGTAGACTTATCAATGAAAATAATAGTATAACTCCGTGAGATGAATTCATTTATCACAAAGCAGTTTCTTAGAAAGCTTCTGTCTAGTTTTAACTGAGGATATTTCCTTTGTCACCAAAGGCTTCAAGGTAATCCAATATATCTCTTCTCAGATTCCCCAAAACATTGCTACAAAACTGATCCCTGAAAACAATCATGTAACTCTGTGAGATGAATTAACAAATCACAAAATGGTTTGTCAGCAAGTTTCCTTCTAGCTTTTATATGAGGGTATTTTCTTTGCCACCATAAGCTTAAAATGCACTCCGTAATATCCCATTGCAGATTCCAAGAAAACGGGATTAGCAGACTGCTCAATGAAAAGAACAGTGTAACTCTTTGAGATGTACTCACACATCACAAAATAGTTTCTCAGAAAGCTTCTTCCTAGTTTTTTTCTGAGGATATTTCCTTTTCCACCATAGGTCTCAATGCACTCCCAAATATCACTTTGGATATTCCATGAAAAAAGTGTTAGCAAACTTCTCAATGATAAAAATGGTGTAACTCTCTGAGATGAAATCAAACATTACAAAGAAGTTTCTTAGAAAGTTTATTTCTAGTTTTAATCTGAGGATATTTCCCTTGTAACCATAGCCTTCAATTTGATCCAAATTATCCCTTCCCAGATTCCCCCAAAACAGTGCTACTAAATGGCTCCATGAAAGGAAAGGTGTTATACTGTGAAATAAATTCACAAATCAGAAAGCAGTTTCTCAGAAAGTTCTTTCTGGTTTCTATCTGAGGATATTTCCTCTGTCATGGTGGGCTTCAATGTGATCAGTTTCAGTGCATTCCAAAATATCCCATTGCAGATTCCAAGAAAATAATGTTGGCAAACTGCTCCATGAAAAGAACAGTGTAACTCTGTGAGTTGAATTCACATATCACAAAGCAATTTCTCAGAAAGCTCTTTTTGTTTTTTTCTGAAGATATTTTCTTTGTCACCATAAGCTTCAATGCGATCCAAAACATCCCTACTCAGATTCCCCAAAAACAGTGCTACAAAACTGACCCATGAAAAGAATTGTGTAACACTGTGAGATGAATAAACACATCACAAAATTGTTTCTCAGAAATCTTCTTTCTAATTTTTACATGAGGGCATTTCCTTTGCCACCATAAGCTTAAAATGCACTCTGAAATGTCCCATTGTAGATTCCAAAAAAAAAGGGTTAGTAAACCGATTAACAAAAAGAGCAAGGTAACTCTGTGAGATGAATTCACACGTCACAAAATGATTTCTCAGGTATCTTCTTTCTAGTTTTTATCTGAGGGTATTTTCTTTTTCACCACAGACCTCAATGCTCTCTCAAGTATACCTTTGGAGATTTCATGAAAACAGTGTTAGCAAACTGTTCCATCAAAAGAAAGGTGTAACTCGGTGAGATGAATTCACACAACACAAAACAGTTTCTCAGAAGGCTTTTTTATGGATTTTATCTGAGGATATATCCTTTGTCACCATAGGCTTAAATGCACTCCTAATTATCCTATTGCAGATTCCACGAAAACAGTGTTATCAAGCTTGTCAATGAAAAGAATGGTGTAACTTTTTGAGATGAATTTCCACATCACAAAGCAGTTTCTCAGAAAGCTTCTTTATAGTTTTTATATGAGGATATTTCCTTTTTCACTGTAGGCATCAATGTGTTCCCAAATATCCCTTTGCAGATTCCAGGAAAACAGTGTTAGCAAACTGCTCCATGAAAGAAAGGTTTATCTCTGTGAGCTGAATTCACACAACACAAAGAACCTTCTCAGAAAGCTGATTTCTAGTTTTTATCTGATTATATATTCTTTGTCACCATAGCCTTCAAAGCAATATTAAGTATCCCTTTACAGATTCGCCAAAAATATTGCTACCAAACTGCTTCATGAAAATAAAGGTGTAACTCTCTGAGGTGAGTTCACAAATCATAAAGAAGTTTCTCAGAGAGTTTCTATCTAATTTTTGTCTGAGGATATTTCCTTTGTCACCATAAGCGTCCATGCTCTCTGAAACATCCCATTGAGGATTCCAAGAAAACGGTGTTAGCACACTGCTCAATGAAAAAAACGGTGTACCTCTGTGAGATGAATTCACACATCCCAAAGCAGATTCTCAGAAGGCTTCTATTTTGGTATTTAATCCGAGGATATATCCTTTGTCCCCAGAGGCTTGAATACACTCCCAGATATCGTATTGCAGATTCCACGAAAACAGTGTTATCAAACTGATCCAAAATAACCCTTCTCAGATATTCCAAATATAGTGCTACCAAACCAATCCATGAAAAGTGTCGTGTAACTCTGTGTGATGAATTCACACATCACAAAGCAGTTTCTAAGAAAGCTTCTTCCTACCTTTTGTCTGAGAATATTTCCTTTGTCACTATAAGCTTCAATGCACTCCAAAATATCCCATTGCATATTCCAAGAAAACAGTGATAGCGAACTGTTCAATGAAAACAAGAGTGTAACTCTGTGAGATGAATTCACACATCACAAGGCGGTTTCTCAGAAAGCTTCTTTCTAGTTTTTATCTGAGAATATTCCCTTTTCAATATAGGCCTCAATGTGCTCCAAGATATTCCTTTGCAGATTCACGAAAACAGTGTTAGAAAACAGCTCCATGAAAATATTGGTGTAACTCTGAGATGAAATCACAAATTACAAAGCAGTTTCTCAGAAACCTTCTTTTAGTGTTTGTCTGAGGATATTTGCTTTCTCACCATCAGCTTCAATGTGAAACAAAATATCCCCTCTCATACAGCCCAAAAGCAGTGCTACCATATTGATCCATGGAAAGAATAGTGTAACTCTGTTAGAAGATTTGACAGCACGAAGAACTTTCTCTGAAAGCTTCTTTCTAGGTTTTTTCTGAGGATGTTTACTTTTTAACTTTAAGCTTCAATGTGCCCCGAAATATCCCCTTGCAATTCCCAAGAAAACAGTGTTAGTAAACTGCTCAAACCAAAGAACAGTGTAACTCTGTGAGATGAATTCACACATCACAAGCAGTTTCTCAGAACATTCTTTTTGGTTTTTATCTGAGGATATTTCCTTTGTCAGCATAAGCTTCAATTATCTCCCAAATATCCTAATTCAGATTCCACGAAAACAGTGTTATCAAACAGCTCAATGAAAAGAACAGTGTACCTCTGTGAGATGAATTCACACATCGCAAAGAACTTTCTCAGAGAGCTTCTTTCTTGTTTTTATCTGAGCATATTTCCTTTGCCTGGGCTTCAATATGATCCAAAATATCCATTTTCAGATTCCCCAAAAAAGGTGCTACCAAACTGCTCCATGTAAAGAATCTTGAAATGTGTGAGATGAATTCACAGATCAAAAAGCGGTTTCTCAGAAAGCTTCTTTTTCTTTTGTCTGAGGATATTTCATTCGTCACCCTCAGCTTCAATCCACTCTGAAATAACCCATTGGAGATCCCACGAAAACAGTGTTAGTCAGCTGCTCAATGAAAAAACAGTGAAACTCTGTGAGATGAATTCACACATCACAAAAAAGTTTCACAGAAAATTTCTTTCTGGTTTGGTCTGGGGATATTTCCTTTGTCACCATATTCTTCAATGAGCTCCCAAATATCCTAATGCAGATTCCACGAAAACAGTGTTATTGAACTCCTCAATGAAAGCAGCATTGTATCTCTGTGAGATGAATTCACGTATCCAATAGTAGTTTGGCAGAAATCTTCTTTCCAGTTTTTATCTGAGGATATTTCCTTTTTTACCATAGGAATCAAGGCACTCCCATATATCCCCTTGCAGATTCCTCAAAAATAGGATTTCCAAACTGCTCCATGAAAAGAAAGGTGTAACTCTGTGAAATGAATTCGCACGTCACAAAGAACTATCTCAGAAAGCTTCTTTCATGTTGTTAGCTGAGGATATTTCCTTTGTCTCCATAGGCATCAATTCGAACCACAATATCCCTTTCCAGATTCCCCAAAAACAGTATACCAAACTGCTCCATGATAAGAATGGTGTAACTCTGTGAGACGAATTCAAGCATCACACAGTTGTTTCTCAGAAATCTTCTTTCTAATTTTTATCCAAAGATATTACCTTTTTCTCCATAATCCACAATGCGTTCTGGAAAATCCCATCACAGATTCCACGAATAGTGTTATCAAACTTCTCAGTGAAAAAAACCGTGTAACACTGTGAGGTAAATTCAATAATCACGCAGCTGTTTCTCAGAAATCCTCTTTCTAGGTTTGTTTGAAGATGATTCCTTTTTCACTGTTTGCCTCAATGCACTCTTGAATATACCTTTGAAGATTTCATGAAAATAGTGTTTCCAAACTGCTCCATGAAAAGAAAGGTGTACATCTGTGAGATGAATTCACATATCACAAAGCAGTTTCTCAGAAAGCTTCTTCTTCTTTTTTTTTTTTTTTGTTAGGATATTTCCTTTGTCACCATAGGCTTCAATGCACTCCAAAATATCCTATTGCAGATACCACGAAAACAGTATTATCACACTGCTCAATGAAAACAACAGTATATTTCTGTGAGATGAATTCACACATCCAAAAGTAGCTTGACAGAAAGCTGCTTTCTAGTTTTTATCTGAGGATATTTACTTTTTCAAAATAGGCCTCAATGCGATCCAGAATATCAAAATGCAGATTCCACGAAAAAAGTGTTAGCACACCTCTCAATGAAAAGAATGGTGTAACTCTGAGGATAATTCACACATCACAAAGAAGTTTCTCAAAAAGTTTCTTTCTAATTTTTATCTGAGGATATTTCCTTTGTCACCAAAGGCTTCAATGTGATACAAAATACTCCTTCTCAGATTCCACAACAACAGTGCTACCAAACTGATCCATGAAAAGAATCATGTAACTCTGTGAGATGAATTCACTAATCACAGAGCAGTTTCTCAGAAATCTTCTTTCTACTTTTTGTCTGAGGATATGTCCTGTTTCACTGTTTGCCTCAATGCGCATGCAAATATCACTTTTCAGATTTCACAAAAATAGAGTTAGCAAACTGCTCCATGAAAATAAAGGTGTAAATCCGGGAGATGAATTCACACATCACAAAGCAGTTACTCAGAAATCTTCTTTTCGTTTTTTATCTGATTATATTTCCTTTGTCACCATAGGCTTCAATGTGCTCCCAAATAACTCTTCTAAGGTACCACAAAAATAGTGAGAACGTACTGCTCAATCAACAAAAAGGTGAAACTCTATGACATGAATACACACATCACAAAACGGTTTCTCGAAAAGCTTTTCTCCAGGTTTAATCTGATGTTATTTCCTTTTTCACCATAGGACCCTAGGAGCTCCAAAACACCCCCTTGCAGACTCCTTAAAACAGTGCTACCAATCTGCTCAAAGAAAAAGAAGGTGTGAATCTTTACATGATTTTCTTTGGTGTGAATTCACCCACCAAAAAGAAATTTCACAGAAAGCTTCTTTCTAGTTTTATCTCAGGATATTTCCTTTTCCACCATCAGCTTCCATGTGCTCCCAAATGTCCCTTCTCAGACACCACAAAAACGATGCTACCAAACTGATCCATGAAAAGAATCATGTACCTCTGTGATATGAATTAACACAACACAAAGCAGTTTCTCAGAAAGTGTCATTCTAGTTTTAATATAAGGATAATTCCTTTATCACCATAATCTTCAATGTGCTCCAGAATATTCCATTAGAGATTCCAAGGAAAGAGTCTTAGCCCTCTGCTCAATGAAAAGAACAGTGTAACTCTGTGAGATGAATTCACACATCACAAAGCAGTTTCTCAGAAAGTTTCTTTTGTTTTTTATGTGAGGACATTCACTTTGTCACCATAGGCTTCAATGCACTCCCAAATATCCTACTGCAGATGTCACAAAAACAGTTATTAAACTGCTGAATGAAAAGAACGGTGTAACTCTGGGAGATGAATTCACACATCACAAAGTAGTTTGTCAGAAAGCTTCCTTCTAGTTTTTATCTCAGGATATTTTCTTTTCCACTGTAGGACTCAATGGGCACTGAAATATCCCTTTGCAGATTCAACGAAAACAGTATCAACAAATTGCTCCATGAAAGGAAAGGTGCAGCTCTGTGAGATGAATTCACTCATCACAAAAGCTTTCCAAGAAAGCTTCTTTCCAGTTTTTATCTGACGTTATTACCTTTGTCACCACAGGCTTCAATGCGATTCAAAATATCCCTTCTCAAATTCCCCAGATACAGTGCTACAAAAGTGCTCCATGAACAGTCTCACATAAATCAGTGAGATGAATTCATGAAACACAAGGTAGTTTCTCAGAAAGTTTCTAGCTTTTGTCTGAGGATATATCCTTTGTCACCACAACCTTCAATGTGCTCTTTCTAGTTTTTGTTTGAGGATATTTTCTTTTTTACAATAAGCTTCAATGAACTCTGAAATATCCCCAGATACAGTGCTGCAAAAGTGCTCCATGAAAAGAAAGGTGAAATTCTGTGAGATGAACTTGCACATCCCAGAAAATTATCTCAGAAAGCTCCTTTCTGATTTTTATATGAGGATATTTCCTTTGTCACCACAGGCTTCAATGCGATCCAAAATATCCCTTCTCAGATTCCCCAAAAACACTGCTAACAGACTGCTCCATGAAAAGAATCATGTAGTTCTGTGAAATGAATCAACAGTTCACAACGTGGTTTTCAGAAAGCATCTTTCCAGGTTTTATACGAGGATATTTCCTTTATCACTGTAAGCTGAAATGTGCTCCAAAATATTCCATTGTCGATTCCAAGAAAACAGTGTTAGCCAACTGCTCAGTGAAAAGAACACTGTAACTCTGTGAGCTGAATTCACTCATCCCAAAACGGTTTCTCAGAAAGTCTGTTTCTAGTTTTTCTTTGAGAATATTTCCTATTTCACCACAGGCATCAAAGCGTTCCCAAATTGTCCTTCACAGATTCCACAAAAACAGTGTTAGCAAGCTGCTCCATGAAAAGAAAGGTGCAATTCTGTGAGATAAATTTGCATATCCCAGAAAATTATCTCAGAAAGCTCCTTTCTGGTTTTTATATGAGGATATTTGCTTTGTCACCACAGGCTTCAATGCGATCCAAAATATCCCTTCTCAGATTCCCCAAAAACAATGCTAACAGACTGCTCCATGAAAAGAATCGTGTAGTTCTGTGAAATGAATCAACAGATCACAACGTGGTTTCTAAGAAAGCATCTTTCCAGTTTTTATATGAGGATATTTCCTTTGTCACTGTAAGCTGAAATGCGCTCCAAAATATCCCATTGTAGATTCCAAGAAAACTTTGTTAGCAAATTGCTCAATGGAAAGAACAGTGTGAGATGAATTCAAAAATCACAAAGTAGTTTCTCAGAAAGCTTTTTTCTACTTTTTATCTGAGGATATTTCCTTTGTCACCATAGGCCTCAATGTGCTCCCAAATATCCCTTTGCACATTCCATGAAAACTGTGTTAGCAAACTGCTCCATAAAAAGAAAAGTGTATCTCTATGAGATGAATTCACACATCACAAAGAACTTTCTCAGAAAGCTTNATATTTCCTTTGTCACCATAATCTTCAATGTGCTCTGAAATATCCCATTGTAGATTCCAAGAAAACAGTGTTAGGAAACTGCTCAATGAAAAGAATAGTGTAACCCTGTGTGATGAATTCACACATCACAAAGTAGTTTCTCATAAATCTTCTTTGTACCTTTTATTTGAGGATATTTCCTTTTACACACCAAGCCTCAATGGGCTCCCAAATATCCCTTTGCAGATTCCATGAAAACACTGTTAGGAAACTGCTAAAAGAAAAGAAAGGTGTAAATCTGTGATATGAATTCACACATCACAAAGAACTTTCTCAGGAAGCTTCCTTCTAGTTTTTATCTGAGAATAATTCCTTTGTCACCACAGGCTTCAGGTGATTCAAAATATCCCGTCTAGATTATCCAAAAGCAGTGCTATCAAGCTGAACCATGAAAAGAATCATGTATCTCTGTGAGACCAATTCATAATTCACAAAGCAGTTTCTCAGAAAGATTTTTTCTACTTTTTGTCTGAGGATATTTCCTTTTCCACAGTAAGCTTCAATGCGCTCTGAAATATCCCACTGTAGATTCCAAGAAAACAGTGTGAGCAAACTGCTCAATGAAAAGAATAGTGTAACACTTTCAGTTGAAGTCACATATCAAAATCAGTTTCTCAAAAAGCTTTTTTTTTTTTATTTTTCTATGAGGATATTTCCTTTGACACCATAGGCTTCAATGTGCTCCCAAATACCCTTTTGCAGATTCCATGAAAGCAGTGTTATCAAATGTCTGAATGAAAAAATTGGTGTAGCACTGTGAGATGAATTCACACATCACAAAGCAGTTTCTCAGAAAATTTCTTTCTCATTTTTATCTTAGGATATTTCCTTCTTTGCTATAGGCCTGACTGGGCTCCCAAATATCCCTTTGAAGATTCCACGAAAACAGTGTTAGCAAGCTGCACCATGAACAGAAAGGTGTAACTCTGTGAGATGAATTCACACATCACAAAGCAGTTTCTCAGAAAGCTCCCTGTTGGTTTTTATCTGAGGATATTTTCTTTGCCACCCTAGGCTTCAATGTGCTCCCAAATATCCTATTGGAGATTCCGTGAAAGCAGTGTTATCAAGCAGCTGAATGAAAATAATGGTGTACCTCTGTGAGATAAATTCACACATCACAAAGCAGTTTCTCAGAAAGCTTCATTCTAGTTTTCATGTGAGAATATTTAGTTTTTCACCATAGGCCACAGTGTGCTCCAAAATATCCTTTGCAGATTCCACGAAAACTACGTTAGCAAATTATTCCATGAAAAGGAAGGTGTAAGTCTGTGAGATGAATTCACAGTTCACAAAGAAGTTTCTCAGAAAGCTTCTTTTTGGTTTTTATCTGAGGATATTTCCTTTTTCACCATAGGATTCGATGAGCTCCCAAATATCCTATTTCAGATTCCACAAAAACAGTGTTATCAAAGAGGTCAATGAAAAGAAAAGTGTAACTCTGTGAGATGAATTCTCACATCACAAAGAACTTTCTCAGAAAGCTCCTAGTGTTTATCTGAGGATATTTTCTTTTTCACTATAGGCCTCAATGCACACCAAAATATCACCTTTTTATTCCACAAAAACAGTGTTAGCATACTGCTGAATGAAAAGAATAGTGTAATTATGTGAGATGAATTCCCATGTCACAAAGCAGTTTCTCACAACGCTGCTTTTTGCTTTTTATCTTGGATATATCCTTTGCCACCATAGGCTCCAATGCACTCCCAAATATCCCTTTGCACATTCCGGGAAAAGAGTGTTAGCAAAAGGCTCCATGAATAGAAAGCTGTAACTCTGTGAAATGAATTCATATATAACAAAGAACTTTCTCAGAAAGTTTCTTTCCATATTTTTTCTGAGGATACTTCCTTTATCATCATAGTCTTGAATGCGATCCATAATATCCATTCTCAGATTCCCCAAAAACAGTGCTACCAAACTGATTCATGAAAAGAATTGTGTAAAACTGTGAGTTGATTTAACAGATCACAAAGAGGTTTCTCAGAAAGCTTCTTTTTACTGTTTCTATGAGGATATTTCCTGTCTCACCACAAGCTTCAATGTACTCTGAAATATCCTATTGCAGCTTAAAAGAAAACAGTGTTAGCAAACTGCTGCATGGAAAGACCAGTGTAAAATTGTGAGATGAATTCACAGATCAAAGACCAGTTTCTCAAAAAGCGTCTTTCTAGTTTTTATCTGAGGATATTTCTTTTCTCACCATAGGCCTCAATGTTCTCCCAAATATCGCTTTGCAGATTTGATGAGAACAGTGTTTGCAAACTGTTCCACGGAAAGAAAGGTGTAACTCTGTGTGATGAATTCACATATCACAAAGAAGTTTCTGAGAACGTTTCTTTCTATTTTTTACCTGAGGATGCTTCCTTTGTCATTATAGGCTTCAATGAGATCCCAAATATCCCTTCACAGATTCCCCAAAAACAGTGCTTCCAAACTGCTGCATGAACAGAAAGGTGTCACTCTGTGAGATGAGATAACACACCACAAACCACTTTCTCAGAAAGCTTGCTTCCAATTTTTCTCTTAGGATATTTCCTTTGTCAGCATAAAGTTCAATGCTCTCTAAAATATGCCATTGCATATTGCAACAAAAGTGTTAGCAAGCTGCTCAACGAAAAGAACAGTGTAACTCCATGAGGTGAATTCAGAAATCACAAAGGAGTATCTAAGAAATCTTCTTTTTGCTTTTTATCTGAGGATATTTCCTTTGTCACCATAGGTCTCAAAGCACTCTGAACTATCACTTTGCAGATTCCTTGAAAGCAGTGTTAAAAAATTGGTCCATGAAAAAAAAGGTGTTACTCTGTGAGGTGAATTCACATATCACAAATAACTTTCTCAGAAAGCTTCTTTCTAGTTTTTATCTGAAGATATTTCCTTTGTCACCATAGGTTTCAATGCGATCCAAAATATCCCATCTCAGATGCACCAAAAACAGTGCTACCAAACTGCTCCATGAAAGCAATTGTGTAACTTTGTGAGACGAATTACCACATCAGGAACCCGCTTCTCAGAAAGCTTCTTTCTAGTTATTATATGAGGATATTTACTTTGTCACCATAAGCTTCAAAGCACTCAGAAATATCAGATTTCAGGTTCCAAGAAAACAGTGTAAGTAAATTGCGCAATGTAAAGAACAGTGTAACTCTGTGAGATGAATTCACACATCACAAAGCAGTTTCTCAAAAAGCTTCTTTATAGTTTTGTCTGAGGATATTTACTTTTTCACCATATTCCTCAATGCTCTCCGGAATATCAAATTTCAGATTAAACAAAAAAAGTGTTAGCAAACTTCTCAATGAAAAGAATGGTGTTACTCAGTGAGATGAATTCACACATTGCAAAGCAATTTCTCAGGAAGCTTCCTTTGGTTTTTATCTGAGCATATTTCCTTTGTCACCATAGACTTCAATGCCCTCTAACATACCCTGTCGCAGACACCACGAAATCAGTGTTGTCAAACTGCTCAATGAAAAGAATGTTGTAACTCTATAAAGCGAATTTGCACATCACGAAGCTGTCTCTCAGAAAGCTTCCTTCTAGTTTTTACATAAGGACATTTACATTCTAACTATAGTCCTCAATGCACTCCAGAATATCCCATTGCAGATTATATGAAAACAGTGTTAACAAACTGCTCCAAGCAAAGAAAGGTGTAACTTTCTGAGATGAATTCACACATCACAAAGAACTTTCTCAGAAAGCTTCTTTCTAGATTTTATCTCAGGATATTTCCTTTGTCATCATAGGCTTCAATGCACTCCCAAATATCTTATTGCAGATTCCACGAAAACAGTGCTGCAACACTGATCCATGAAAAGTATTGTGTAACTCTGTGAATGGAAATAACACATCACTAAGCGGTTTCAGAGAAAGCTTATTTCTGGTTTATATATGAGGATATTTCCTTTGTCACCATAAGCTTCAATGCACTCTGAAATATCCCTTTGTGGATTCGAAGAAAAGAGTGTTAGCACACTGACAAAGCAGTTTCTCAGAACGCTTCTTTTTAGTTTTATTCTGAGGATATTTCCATCATCACCATGGGCTTCAAGGCATGCCCAAATATCCTATTGCAGATTTCACAGAAACAGTGTTAGCAAACTGTTCCAAGAAAAGTATTGTGTACTTACTTGAGATGAATTCACACATCACAAAGAAGTTCCTCAGAAATCTTCTTTCTAGTTTTATCTGGACATAGTTCCTTTGTTACCGTAGGCTTCAATGCTATCCAAAATATTCCTTCTGAGATTCCCCAAAAACAGGGCTACCAAACTGCTTGATGAACATAATGGTGTAACTCTGTGAGATGACCTCATTCATCTCAAAGCTGTTTCTCAGAAAGCTTCTTTCTAGTTTTTATCTGAGGATATTTCCTTTTTCATCATATTCTTCAATGCCCTCTGTAATATACCATAACACATTCCATTAAAAAAGTGTTAGCAAACTTCTCAATGAGAAGAATGGTGTAAATTTGTGAGATGAATTCACACATCATGAAGTTTCTCAGAATGATTCTTTCAAGATTTTATCTGATGATATTTCCTTTGTCACCATAGGCTTCACTGTGATCCAAATTATCCCTTTTCAGATTCCCCAAAAACAGGGCTACCAAACTTCTGCATGAAAAGAATCGTGTAACTCTGAAAGATGAATTCAAAAATCACAAAGTAGTTTATCAGTAAGCTTCTTTCTAGTTTTGTCCGAGGATATTTCCTTTTTCACCTTTTACCTCATTGTGTTCACAAATATCCCTTTGTAGGTTCCAGGAAAAGAGTGTTAGCAAACTGCTCCATGAAATGAAAGGTGTAAACCTGTGAGATGAATTCAAACATCACTTAGCAGTTTTGCAGAAAGCTACTTTCTGTTTTTTTTTTCTGAGGATATTTCCTTTGTCACTATAGGCTTCAATGCGCTCCCAAAATCCTATTGCAGATTCCTCAAAACAGTGTTATCAAACTGCTCAATGAAAAGAATGGTAGAACACAGTAAGATGAATTCCCACATCAAATAGCTGTTTCTGAGATAGCTTCTTTCTAGTATTTATATGAGGATATTTCCTTTTTCACCATAGACCTTAATGTGTTCTGAAACATCACTGTGGAAACCACAAAAACAGTGTTAGTACACTGCTTCATGCAGAGAACGGTGTAATTTGTGAGATGAATTCACACATCACAAAGCAGTTTCTCAGAAAGCTTCCTTCTGGTTTTTATCTGAGTGTTTCCGTTGTCACCATAGGCTTCAATGCATTTCAAAAATCCCCTCTCAGATTCCCCAAAAACAGTGCTACCAAACTGTTACATGAAAAGAAATGTGTAACACTGAGGTGAAGTCACAAATCACAAAGTAGTTTCTCAGAAAGCTTCTTACTAGTTTTTTTCTGAGGATATTTCCTTTGTCACATAATCTTCAATGTGCTCCAAAATACCCCATTGCAGATTCCAACAAAATAGTGTTAGCAAACTGCTCAATGAGAAAACAGTGTAACTCTGTGAGATGAATTCACACATCACAAAGTAGTTTCTCAGAGTGCTTATTTCCAGTTTTTATTTGAGGATATTTCCTTTTTCACTACAGGCCTGAATGCACTCCCAAATATCCCATTGCAGATTTCAGGAAATCAGTGTTAGCAAATTGCACCATGGAAAGGGTTGTGTAACTCTGTGAGATGAATTCAAACATCACAAAGAACTTTCCCAGAAAGCTTCTATCTAATTTTTATCTTAGGGTATTTCCTTTGTCACCCTAGGTTTCAATGCTATCCAAAATATTCCTTTCCAAAATAACCAAAAACAGTGCTATCAAGTTGATCCATCAAAAGTGTCGTGTAACTCTGTAATATGAATTAACACAGCATGAAGCAGTATCAGAGAAGGTTTCCTCCTAGTTTTTCTATGAGGTTATTTCCTCGGTCGCCATAAGGTTAAATGTGTTCTGAAATTTCCCATTGTAGATTCCAAGGAAACACTGCTAGAAAATGGCTCAATGAAACGATCAGTGTAACTCTGTGAGATGAATTCACACATCACAAAGCAGTTTCTCAGAAAGCTTCTTTCTTGTTTTAATCAGAGGATATTTCCTTTCTCACCACAGGCTTCAATGTACTCCAAAATAGCCCATTGCCGATTTCACGTAAGCAATGTTAGTAAATTGCTCCATGAAAAGAAAGGTGTAACTCTGTGAGATGAATTCTCACATCATGAAGAAGTTTTTCAGAATGTTTCATTCAAATTTTATCTGAGAATATTTCCTTTGTCACCATAGGCTTCAATGCGATCCAAATTATCCCTTCTCAGATTCCCCAAAAGCAATGCTACCAAACTTCTGCATAAAAAGAATCATATAACTCTGAGAGATGAATTCACAAATCACAAAGTAGTTTCTCAGTAAACTTCTTACTGGTTTTGTCTGAGGACATTTCCTTTTTCACCATTTGCCTCAATGTGCTCATGAATATCCCCTGGTAGAATCCAGGAAAACAGTTTAGGCAAACTGCTCCATTAAAAAGAAAGGTGTAAACCTGTGAGATGAATTCACACATGGCAAAGAAGTTTCACAGAAAGTTTCTTGTTGGTTTTTATCTGAGGATATTTCCTTTGTCACTATAGGCTTCAATGTGCTCCGAAATATCCTAATGCAGATTAATCAAAAACAGTGTTATCAAACTGCTGAATGAAAAGAATGGTGTAGCACTGTAAGATGAATTCACACATCACAAAGCTGTTTCTCAGAAATCTTCTTTCCAGTGTTTATCTGGGGATATTTCCTTTTTCACTACAAGCCTCAAGGTGCTCCGGAATATCCCTTTGCAGATTCCTTGACACCGGGATTAGCAAACTGCCCCATGAAAAGAAATGTGTAAATCTGTGAGATGAAAAAACACATCACAAAGCACTTAGTCAGAAAACTTCTTTCTAGTTTTTATCTGAGTTTTTCCTTTGTCACCATAGGCTTCAATGCCATCCAAAATATCCCTTCTCAGATTCCTCAAAAACAGTGCTACCAAACTCCTACATGAAAAGAAACGTGTAACTCTGTGAGATGAATTCTCAAATCACACAGTAGTTTCTCAGAAAGCTTCTTACTAGTTTTTGTCTGAGGATATTTCCTTTGTCACATAACCTTCAATGTGCTCTGAAATATCCCATTGCTGATTCCAACAAAACAGTGTTAGCAAACTCCTCAATGAGAAGAACACTGTAACTCTGTGTGATGAATTCACACATCACAAAGTAGTTTCTCAGCGAGCTTCTTTTTGGTTTTTATTTGAGGATATTTCCTTTTTTACTACAGGTCTGAATGCACTCCTGAATATCCCTTTGCAGATTCTGGAGAAAAGTGTTAGCAAACTGCACCATGAAGAGGGTTGTGTAACTCTGTGAGATGAATTCAAACATCACAAAGAACTTTCCCAGAAAGCTTCTATCTAATTTTTATTTGAGGATATTTCCTATATCACCCTAGGTTTCAATGCTATCCAAAATATCCCTTCTCAAATAAACCAAAAACTGTGCTACCAATCTGATTCATGAAAAGAGTCATGCATCTCTGTAATATGAATTAACACAGCAGGAAGCGGTTTCTGAGAAAGCTTTACTCTATTTTTTACATGAAGTTATTTCCTTTGTCACCATAAGGTTCATTGTGCTCTGAAAGATCCCCTTGCAGAATCCAAGAAAACTGTGCTAGAAGACTGATCAATGAAAAGAACAATGTAACTCCATGAGATGAATTCACACGTCACACAGTACTTTCTCAGAAAGCTTCTTTCTTGTTTTAATCAGAAGATATTTCCTTGCTCACCATAGGCCTCAATGCACTCCAAAATATCCCTTTGCAGATTCCACGAAAACAGTGTTAGCAAACTGCTCCATGAAAAGAAAGGTGAAACTCTGTGAGCTGAATTTACAAATCACCAAGTAGTTTCTCAGAAAGGTTGTTTATAGTTTTTGTCTGATGATATTTCATTTGTCACCATCAGCCTGAATGTGCTTCGAGATATCCCATTCCAGATTCCAATTAAACAGTGTTAGCAAATTACACAATGAAAAGAATCGTGTAACTCTGTGAGCTGAATTCACATATCACAAAGCAGTTTCTCATAAAGCTTCTTTCTTGTTCGTNGTTATGCACATGTACCCTAGAACTTAAAGTATAATAAAAAACAAAATCCATTAAAAAAAAAGATTTTTTCTGAGGATATTTCCTTTTTCACCATAGGCTTCAATGATTTCCAAATTATCCCTTCTCAGATTCCCCAAAAACAGTGCTACCAAACTTCTGCATGAAAAGTGTCCTGTAACTCTGAGAGATGAATTTACAAATCACAAAGTAGTTTCTCAGTAAACTTCTTTCTAGTTTTGCCTGAGGATATTTTCTTTTTCACCTTTTACCTCATTGTGCTCACGAATATCACTTTGTAGATTCCAGGAAAGGAGTGTTAGCAAACTGCTCCATGAAACAAAAAGTGTAAACCTGAGAGAAGAATTCAAACATCACTAAGCAGTTTCACAGAAATCTTTTTTGGTTTTTATCTGAGGATATTTCCTTTGTCACTATAGGCTTCAATGCGCTCCCAAAAGTCCCATTGCAGATTCCTCGAAAGCAGTGTTATCAAACTGCAAAATAAAAAGCATGGTAGAGCACAGTAAGATGAATTCTCACATCAAGAGCTATTGCTCAGAAAGCTTCTTTCTAGTTTTTATCTGAGAATATTTACTCTTTCACCTTAGGCCTCAATGTGCTCTGAAATACCACTGTAGATTCCACAAAAACAGTGTTAGCACACTGCTTCCTGAAGAGAAAGGTGTATCTCTGTGAGATGAATTCACACATCACAAAGCAGTTTCTCAGAAAGCTTCCTTCTAGTTTTTATCTGAGTGTTTCCGTTGTCACCGTAGGCTTCAATGCAATCCAAAATATCCCCTCTCAGATTCTCCCAAAAGAGTGCTACCAAACTGTTACATGAAAAGAGAGCTTCTTTTCCAGTTTTATTTGAGTATTTCCTTTTTCAACACAGGCCTGAATGCGCTCCCCAACATCCCTTTTGCAATTCGGGGGGGAGACAGTGGTAGCCAACTGCACCCTGAAAAGAATGGTGGTAACTCCTTAATTAATTCCAAACCATTCACAAAGACCTTTCCCTTCAGAAAATTTCTATCTATTTTTATCCTCAGGATATTTTTCCTTTGCACCGTACCCTTCCCATGCAAATCCCTAATATCCCTTCCCCAAATTCCCATAAAACCGTGCCACCAAACCCTGGTGGCCATGAAAACTATTTGGGTGTAACTCCTGAGAGATGAATTCACAAATCAACCAGCCAGTTTCCTAGTAAGCTCTTTCCTAAGTCTTGACCTGAGGATAGTTCCCTTTTTCCACTTTTGCTCAATGTGCCCTCATGAAAAATCCCTTTTGTAGATTTGCAGAAAGGGCGTTCAGCAAACCGTTTCCAATGAAAAGAAATGTCCGAATCTGCCAGATAATTCCACACTTCCACAAAGGCCAGTTTCACCAGACAGCCTTCTCTGGGTTTTTACCCTGAAGAATTTCCTTGTCCAACTACAGGCTTCAATGCGCTCCAAATATCCTACTGCCACATTCTCGAAAAACAAGTGGTTTATCAAAACCCGTCCAATGAAATGAAGGTGTAGCTTGGAAGATGAATTCAATACATCACAAAGCGTTTTCAAAAAAGCCTCTTTCCTGTTTTTATAAGAAGTTATTTCCTTTTTTCACTAAGAGGCTCAAGGGCTCCAAATATCCCTTTTGCCAGAATTCCACAAAAACAGTGTTAGGCAAACTGCTCCATGAAAAGAAAGATGTAATCTGTGAATAAAACCCACCATCACAAAAGCAGTTTTCTCAGAAGCCTTCCTTCCTAGATTTTTTATCTGTTCCGTTGTCACCATAGCTTCAAGTGCAATCCAATATCCCCCTCTCAGAATTCCCAAAACACAGTGCTACCCAAACTGTTACATGAAACGAACGTGTAACTCTGTAAGGAAGAATTCACAAATCAAAAGTAGTTTCTCAGAAAGCTTTTACTAGTCTTGTCTGAGGAAATCCCTTTGTCACATAAGCTCAATGGTGCCTCCCGAAACCCATTGCAGATTTCTGACCAAACAGGTTTTAGAAACTGCTCAATAGAAGAACAGTGTAACTCTGTTGAAAGAACCATGTAACTCTGTGAGAGAAATCCAAACAATCACATCACACATCACAAAGCAGTTTCTCAGAAAGCTTCATTCTGTTTTTTTCTGAGGATAATTCCTTTGTCACCATCGGCTTCAAAGCGATACAAAGTATCAATTCTCAGACTACACAAAAACAGTGCTAGCACACTCTTCCATGAAAGAGTGGTGAAACAATGTGAGAGGAATTCAGACATCACAAAGAAGATTCTCAGATAGCTTCTTTTTTTTTTCACTATAGGCTTCAAAGTGATCCAAAATATTACTTCTCAGAGTTCACAAAAACAGGGCTAGCAAACTCCTCCATGAAAGAGTGGTGTAACTCTGTGAACTGAATTCACACATCACAAAGCAGTTTCTCAGAAAGTTTGTTTCTGTTTTATTCTGAGGATATTTCCTTTGTCACCATAGGTTCCAAAGCGATACAAAATATCAATTCTCAGATTCCAGAAAAACAGTGCTAGGAATCTTCTCCATGAAAGAGTGGTGTAACTCTGTGAGATAAATTCACACATCACGAAGCAGTTTCTCAAAACTTCTTTCTTGTTTTATTTGAGGATATTTCAGGTCTCAAAGCGCCCCATGTGTCTCATTGTAGATTCGGCGAAAACACTGTTAGCAAGCTTCTCAATGAAAGCAATGGTGTAACTCTGTAAGCTGAATTCACCCACAACAAAGCAATTTCTTAGAAGGCTTCTCTCCAGTTTTTTTCTGAGGATATTTCATTTTTCACCATGTGATTAAATGATATGCAAAATATCAATTCTGGGATTCCCCAAAAACAGTGCTAGCAAACTCCTCCATGAAAGAGTGGTGTAACACTGTGAGATCAATTCACACATCACAAAGCAGTTCCTCAGAAAGTTTCATTCTGATTCTTATCTGAGAATATTTCCTTTGTCCATACAGTCTTCAAAGTCATCCGAAATATCACATCTTAGGTTCCACAAAAACAGTGCTAGCAAACGACTCCATGAAACAGTGGTGTAACTCTGTGATATGAATTCACACACCACAAAGCAGTTTCTCAGAAAGCTTTCTTCTGATTTTTATCTAAAAATATTTCTTTGTCCATACAGTTGTCATAGGCATGCAAATATCACTCCTCAGATTCCACAAGAACAGTGCTAGCAAACGGCTGCATGAAATAGTGGTGTAACTCAGAGATGAATTCACACATCACAAAGCAGCTTCTCAGAAAGTTTCTCTCTGCTTTTTATCTGGGAATATTTCCTTTGTCCATATAGTCTTCATAGCAATCCAAAATATCACTTCTCAGATTCCACAAAAAAAGTGCTAGCAAACGGCTCCATGGTATACTGGTGTAACTCTGTGCAATCAATTCGAACATCAAAAGCACCTTCTCAGAAAGATTCTTTCTTGTTTTTATCTGAGGATATTTCAGGTCTCAATGCACTCCCATATATCTCATTGAAGATTCTGCGAAAACCGTGATAGCAAACTTCCCAATGAAAGCAATGGTGTAACTCTGTGAGATGAATTCACACACCACAAAGCAATTTCTGAGAGGGCTTCTCTCCAATTTTTATCTGAGGATATTTCTTTTTTCACCATGGGATTAAATGATATGCAAGATAGCTCTTCTGTGATTCCACATAAAAAGTGCTAGCAACCTCCTCCATAAAAGAGTAGTGTAACTCGGTGAGATGAATTCACACATCACAAAGCAGTTTCTGAAAAATCTTCTTTCTGGTTTTTATCTGAGGATATTTCCTTTGTCCGTGTACTCTTCATACCAATCCATAATATCACTTCTCAGATCCCACAATTATAGTGCTAGCAAACGGCTCCATGAAATAATGGTGTAACTCTTTGAGATGAATTCACACATCACAAGGCAATTTCTCAGAAAGTTTCTTTCTTGTTTTTATCTGTGGATATTTCAGGTTTCACTGCACTCCCATATGTCTCATTGCAGACTCTGCAAAAACACTGATAGCAGACTTCTCAATGAAAGCAATGATGAAACACTGTGAGGTGAATTCACACACCACAAAGCAGTTTCTGAGAAGGCTTCTCTCCAGGTTTTCAGAGGATATTTCATTTTCACTGTGGGATTTAATGTTATCCAAGATATCTCTTCTGTGATTCCACATAAACAGTGCTAGCAAACTCCTCCATGAAAGAGTGGTGTAACACTGTGAGATGAATTCACACATCACAAAGCAGTTTCTCAGAAAGTTCTTTCTGGTTTATTCTGAGGTTACTTCCTTTGTCACCATAGGCTTCAAAGTGATACAAAGTATCAATTCTGAGATTCCACAAAACAGTGCTAGCAAATGACTCAACGAGACAGTGGTGTAACAATGTGAGATGAAGTCACACATCACAAAGCAGTTTCTCAGAAAGCTTCTTTCCAGTTTTTATTTGAGGATATTTTCTTTGTCAACGTCAGCTTCAATTAGATCCAAAATATCCCTTCTCAGATTCCCAAAAACAGTGGAAACAGACTGTTTCATGAGAAGAAAGTGTAACTCTGTGAGAATAATTCACACACAGAAAGCAGTTTCTCAGAAACCTTCCTTCTAGTTTTTCCCTGAAGATATTTCCTTTGTCAGCATAGGCTTCAATGCACTGTGAAATATCCCTTTCATGGATTACAAGAAAACAGTGTTAGCAGACTGCTCAATGAAAATAAAATTGTAACTCTGTGAGATGTATTCACACATCACAAAGCAATTTCTCAGAAGGCTTTTTTTGGTTTTCATCTGAGGATATTTCGTTTGTCAACATAGGCTTAAATGCACGCCTATTGCATTTTCCATGAAAACAGTGTTAGCAAACTGCTGTGTGAAAAGTTTGGTGTCACTTTGTGTGATGAATTCACACATAAGAAAACAGTTTCTCAGAAAGTTTCTTTCCAGTTTTTATCTGTGGATGTTTCCTTGTTATCACATGCTTCAATGCAATCCAAAATACCCCTTCTCAGATTCCCCAAAAACAGTGCTAACAAAGTGATCCATGAAAAGTATCGTGTAACTCTGTGAGATGAATTCATATATCTAAACAGTTTCTCACAAAGTTTTTTTTTTTATTTTTATCTGAGGATATTTCCTTTGTCCCCATAGGCTTCTATGCCCTCCCAAGTATCCAAACGCAGATTCCACGTAAACAGTGGTAGTAGACTGTTCAGTGAAAAGAACAATGTAACTCTCTGAGATGAATTAACTCATCAAAAAATAGTTTCTCAGAAAGCTTCTTTCTAGCTTTCATCTGAGGATATTTCCTTTGTCACCATACGCTTCAATGCACTGCGGAATATCCCTTTACAGATTCCAAGAAAACGGTGTTAGCGGAATGCTCAATGAAAATAACATTGCAACTGTGTGAGATGTATTCACACAACACAAAGCAGTTCCTCAGAAGACTTCTTTTTGGTTTTTATCTGGGGATATTTCCTTTGTCACCATAGGCTTCAATGTGCTCGCAAACATCTTATTGCATTTTCCACAAAAACAGTGTTAGCAAGCTGCTATATGTAAAGAACGGTGTAACTCTGTGTGATGAATTCACACATCAGAAAGCAATTTCTCAGAAAGCTTCTTTCTAGTTCTTATCTGACAATATTTCCTTTTTCTCTAGAGGCTTCAAAGTGCTCCCAAATATACCTTTGCAGATTCCACGAAAAGAGTGTTAGCAAACTGCTCCATGTAAACAAAGGTGTATCTCTGTGAGATGAATTGACACATCACAAAGAACTTTCTCAGAAAGCTTCTTTCCAGTTTTTATCTGAGGATATTTCCTTGTTGCCACATGCTTCAATGCAATCCAAAATATCCCTTCTCAGATTCCCCAATAACAGTGGTATCAAAGTGATCCATAAATAGTATCGTGTAACTCTGTGAGATGAATTCACACCTCCAATGCAGTTTCTCAGAAAGCTTATTTTTACTGTTAATCTGAGGTTATTTCAAATGTCACCATAGGCTTCAATGCGATCAAAAATATCCCTTCTCAGATTCCCCAGAAAGAGTGCTAACAAAGTGATCCATGAAAAGAATCATGTAACTCTGTGAGATGATTTCACACATCCAAACAGTTTCTCAGAAAGCTTCTTTTTGGTTTTTATCCGAGGATATTTCCTTTGTCCCCATAGGGTTCAATGCACTCCCAAATATCCGAACGCTGTTTCCACGTAAACAGTGTTAGCAGACTGCTCAATGAAAAGAGTGGTGTAAGTTTGTGAGATGAATTAATCCATCACAAAGCAGCTTATCAGAAAACTTCTTTCTAGGATTTATCTGAGGATATTTTCTTTGTCACCATAAGGTTCACTGTGCTAAGGAATATACTATTACAGATTCCAAGAAAACAGCACTAGCAAACTGCTCAATGAAAAAAAAAGTGTAACTCTGTGAGATGCATTCACACATAACAATGAAGTTTCTCAATAAGCCTCTTTCTAGTTTTTATCTCAGGATAATTCCTTTTTCACCATAGGCCTCACTGTGCTCCCAAATGTCACTTTGCAGATTCCACGTAAACAGTATTAGCAAACTGCTTCATGAAGCTAAAGTTGTAACTCTGTGAGATGAATTCACATATCACAAAGAAGTTTCTCAGAAAGCTTCTTTCTAGTTTTTATGTGAGGATATTTCCTTTTTCACCATGGGCCTCAGTGTGCTCCTGAATATCACTTTGCAGATTCCATGAAAACAGTGTTAGCAAACTGCTTCATGAAGAGAAAGTTGTAACTCTGTGACATGAATTCACACATCACAAAGAAGTTTCTCGGAAAGCTTCTTTCTAGTATTTATTTGACAATATTTCCTTTGTTAGCGTAGGCATCAATGCGATCCAAAATATCCCTTCTCAGATTCCACAAAAACAGGGGTAACAGACTGTTCCATGAAACGAAAGTGTAACTCTGTGAGATGGATTCTACATCAGAAAGTAGTTTCTCAGAAACTTTCTTTCTAATTTTTCTCTGAGGATATTTCCTTTGTCACGATAAGATTCAATGCGTTGTGAAATATCCCTTTACAAACTCCAAGAAAACCGTGTTAGCACATTGCTCAATGAAAATAACAATTTAACTCTGTAAGATGTATTCACTCATCACAAAGCAGTTTCTCAGAACGCTTCTTTTTGTTTTTTATCTGAGGATATTTCCTTTGTCACCATAGGCTTCAATGTGCTCCCAAACATCCTACTGCATTTTCCATGGAAACAGTGTTAGTAAACTGCTGTGTGGAAAGTACGGTATAACTCTCTGTGATGAATTCACACATAACAAAGAAGTTTCTCAGAAACCTTCTTTCTAGTTTTTATCTGAGGATATTTCTTTTTTCAGTGTAGGCCTCAAAGTGCTCCCAAACATCCTATTTCATTTTCCACGAAAACAGTGTTAGGAAACAGCTGTATGAAAAGAACTGTGTAACTCTCTGAGATGAATTCACACATCACAGAGAAATCTCTCAGGAAGATTCTTTCCAGTTTTTATCTGAGGATATATCCTTGTCACCATAAGCTTCAATGTTTTCCAAAATATCCCTTCTCAGATTCCCCAAAAACGGTGCTTACAAAGTGATCCATGAAAAGAATCGTGTAACTCTCTGAGATGAATTCACACATCCAAAGCAGTTTATCGGAAAACTTCTTTTTTATTTTTATCTGAGGATATATCCTTTGTGCCCATAGGCTTCAATGGACTCCCAAATATCCTAAAACAGATTCCCGGAAAACAGTATTAGCAAACAGCTGTATGAAAAGAATGGTGTAACTCAGTGTGATGAATTCACATATCACACAGCAGTTTCTCAGAGGGCTTCTTTCTAGTTTTTATCTGAGGACATTTCCTTTTTCAATATAGGCCTCAAAGTGCTCCCAAACATCCTATTGCATTTTCCACGAAAATGGTGTTAGCAAACTGCTGTGTGAAAAGAACGATGTAACTCTCTTAGATGAATTCACACACCACAGAGAAATTTCTCAGGAAACTTCTTTCCAGTTTTTATCTGAGGATATGTCCTTGTCACCATAGGCTTCAATGCTATCCAAAATATCCCTTCTCAGATTCCCCCAAAATAGTGCTCACAAAGAGATGTATGAAAAGAATCATGTAAGTCTCTGAGATATATTCACACATCCAAAGCAGTTTCTCAGAAAATTTCTTTTTTGTTTTTATTTGAGGATATTTTCTTTGTCCACATAGGCATCAATGCACTCCCAAATATCCTAACACAGATTCCAGGAAAACAGTGTTAGCACACTGCTCAATGAAAAGAATGGTGTAACTCTGTGACATGAATTAACCCATCACAAAGCAGTTTCTCAGAAAGCATCTTTCTAGTTTTTCTATGAGGATATTTCCTTTGTCACCATAAGCTTCAGTGCACTGTGAAATATCCCCTTATGGATTGCAAGAAAGCAGTGTTAGCAGACTGCTCAGTAAAAATAACATTGTAACTCTGTGAGATGTATTAACACACACAAAACATTTTCCAGAAGGCTTCTTTTTGGTTTTTATCTGAGGATATTTTCTTTGTCACCATAGACTTCAATGTGCTCCAAAACATCCTATTGCATTTTCCACGGAAACAGTGTTAGGAAACTGCTGTATGAAAAGAACAGTGTAACTATGTGTGATGAATTCACACATCACAAAGCAGTTTCTCAGATAGCTTATTTCTAGTTTTTAACTGGTGATATTTCCTTTTTCAGTATAGGCCTCAAAGTGATCCCAAGCATCCTATTGTATTTTCCAAGAAAACAGTGTTAGGAAACTGCTGCATGAAAATAATGGTGTAACACTGTGAGAATAATTCACAAATCACAAAGAACTTTCTCAGGAAGCTTCTTTCCATTTTTTATCTGAGGTTATGTCCTTGTCACTATAGGCTTCAATGCTATCTAAAATATTCCTTCTCAGATTCCCTAAAAGAGTGTTAACAAAGTGATCCATGAAAAGAATCGTGTAACCCCATGAGATGAATTCACACATCCAAAGCAGTTTCTCAGAAAGTTTCTTTTTAGTTTTTTTCTGAGGACATTTCCCTTTTCCCCTAGGCTTCAATGCACTCCAAATTATCCTAACACATATTCCAGGAAAACGGTGTTAGGAGATTGCTCAAAGAAAAGAACGGTGTGACTCACTGAGGTGAATTAACCCATCACAAACAGTTTCTAAGAAAGCTTCTTTCTAGTTTTTATCTGATGATAATTCTTTTGTCACCATAAGTTTCATTGCGCTAAGAAATATACCATTGCAGATTCCATGAAAAGAGTGGTAGCAAGCTTCTCAATGAAAACAAAAGTGTAACTCTGAGATGTATTCACACATCACAATGCAATTTCTCAGAAAGCTTCTTTCTAGTTTTTATTTGAGGATATTTACTTTGTCAGTGTAGGTTTCAATGCAATCCAAAATATCCCTTCACAGATTCCTCAAAATCAGTGATAACAGACTGCTCCATAAAACTAAAGTGTAACACTGTGAGATGAATTCACACATCAGAAAGCAGTTTCTCAGAAAACTTCTTTCTAGTTTTTATCTGAGGATATTTCCTTTTTCCCCATTGGCCTCAATGTGCTCCCAAATATCACTCTGCAGATTCCACGTAAACAGTGTTAGCAAAGTACTCCATGAAAGGAAAGGTGTAACTGTGTGAGATGAATTCACACATCATGAAGAACTTTCTCAGAAAGCTTCTTTTCTATTTTTATCTGAGGATATTTCCTTTGTCACCATAGGCTTCAAAGTGCTCCCAGATATCCTAATGTATATTCCACGAAAACAGTGTTAGCAGACTGCTCAAAGAAAAGATCAGTGTAACTCTGGGAGATGAATTAGCCCATCACAATGCAGTTTCTCAGAAAGCATCTTTCTAGTGTTTATCTGAGGGTGTTTCCTTTGTCAGCATAGGCTTCAATGCGATCCACAGTGTCCCGTGTCAGAATTCACAAAAATAGGGCTAACAAACTGCTCCATGATAGGAAATTGTAACTCTCTGAGATGAATTCACACTGCAGATAGCAGATTCTCAGAAACCTTCTTTCTAGTTTTACTCTGAGGACATTTCCTTTGTCAACATAAGCTTCAATGCATTCTGAAATATACCTTTGCGGATGCCAAGAAAACAGTGTTAGCAGACGGCTCAATAAAACTTACACTCTAACTCTGTGAGAAGCATTCACAGATCACAAAGAAGTTTCTCAAAACGTTTCTTATTGGTGTTTAATTGAGGATATTTCCTTTGTTACCATAGGCTTCTATGTGCTGTGAAATATCTCTTTACAGATTCCAAGATAACAGTGTTAGCAGAGTGCTCAATGAAGAGAACACTGTAACTCTGTGAGATATATTCATACATCAAAAAGCAGTTTCTCAGAAGACTTCTTTTTGGTTTTTATCTGAGGATACTTCCTTTGTCACTTTAAGCTTAATGTGCTCCCAAACATCCTATTGCATTTTCCACGAAAACAGTGTTAGCAAACTGGTGTACGAAAAGAACGGTGTAACTCTGTGAGATGAATTCACACATCACCAAGATGTTTCTCAGAAAGCTTCTTTCTAGTTTTTTATCTGAGAATATTTCCTTTTCACTATAGGACTCAAACTGCTCCCAAACATACCTTTGCAAATTCCATGAAAGCAGTGTTAGTAATCTCCTCCAAGAAAAGACAGGTGGGCCAGGCGTGGTGGCTCAAGCCTGTAATCCCAGCACTTTGGGAGGCCGAGATGGGCAGATCACGAGGTCAGGAGATCAAGACCATCCTGGCTAACACAGTGAAACCCCGTCTCTACTAAAAAAAATGCAAAAAACTAACTGGGTGAGGTGGCAGGCGCCTGTAGTCCTGGCTACTCGGGAGGCTGAGGCAGGAGAATGGCGTGAACCCAGGAGGCGGAGCTTGCAGTGAGGCGAGATCTGGCCGCAGCACTGCACTCCAGCCTGGGTGACACAGCGAGACTTCATCTCAAAAAAAAAGAAAAGAAAAAGAAAAGACAAGTGTAACTCTCTGAGATGAATTCACACATCACAGAGAACTTTCTCAGAAAGCTTCATTCCAGTTTTTATCTGAACATATTTCCTTGTCACCATAGGTTTCAATGTGATCCAAAATATCCCTTCTCACATTCCCCACAAAGAGTGCTAACAAAGGGATCCATGAAAGGAATCGTGTAAATCTGTGAGATGAATTCACACATCCAAAGCAGTTTCTCAGAAAGCTTCTTTTTGGTTTGTATCTGAGGATATTTCCTTTGACCCCATAGGTTTCAATGTGCTCCAAAATATTCTAACGCAGATTCCAGGAAAACAGTGTTAGCAGACTGCTCAATGAAAAGTAGTTTATTCTCTGGGAGGATTGAAGTTACCTGCTCACAAAACAGTTTCGTCAGCAAGGCCTTCTTTATAGTTTTTATCTGAGGGATATTTCCTTTGATCACCCTAAGCTTCATTAGCACTGTGAAATATCCAAGGTAGATTCAAGAAACAGTGTTTAGCAAAACCAACTCAATGAAGAAGAACAGATGTTACCTCTGGAGATGCATTCAACACTCCACATGCCCCCAGCATCCTTTGAAGACGTTTCTTTCTAGTTTTTATCTGAGGATATTTCCTTTCTCACCATAGGCCTCAATGTACTACAAAATATCCCTTTGCAGATTCCACGAAAACAGTATTAGCAAAGGGCTTCATGAAGCGAAAGATGCAACCCTGTGAGATGAATTCACACATCACAAAGAAGTTTCTCAGAATTCTTCTCTCTACTTGATATCTGGGGATATTTCTTTTGTCCCTGTAGGCTTCAATGTGATCCAAAATATCCCGTCTCAGATTCCCCAAATATAGAACTAACAATCTCCTCCATGATAGGAAAGTGTAACTCTGTGAGATGAATTCACACTTCAGATAACAGATTCTCAGACACCTTCTTTCTAGTTTTTTTCCTGAGGGTATTTCCATTGTCATCATAAGCTTCAATGTGTTCTGAAATACACCTTTGCGGATTCCAAGAAAACAGTGTTAGCAGACTACTCAATATAAAGAACACTGTAACTCTGTGAGACGTATTCACACATCACAAAGCAGTTTCTCACAAAGATTCTTTCTAGTTTATATATGAGGACATTTCCTTTGTCACCTTATGCTACAATGCGATCCAAAATATCCCTTCTCAGATTCCCCAAAAACAGTGGTAACAAGCTGCTTCATGTAAGGAAAGTGTACCACTGTGAGATGAATTCAGACATCAGAAAGTAGTTTCTCAGAAACCTTCTTTCTATTTTTTCTCTGAGGATATTTCCTTAGTCACCATAAACTTCTTTGTGCTAAGAAATATCCCATTGCAGACTCCAAGAAAACAGTATTAGCAAACTGCTTAATGAAAGAAACGGTGTAACACTGTGAGATAAATTCACACATCACAATGCAGTTTCTCAGAAAGCTTCTTTCTAGATTTTGTCTGAGGATATTTCTTTTTTCACCATAGGTTTCAATGCGCTCCCAAATATCCGTTTGCAGACTCCAAGAAAACAGTGTTAGCAAACGGCTTCATGAAGAGAAAAGTGTAACTCTGAGAGATGAATTCATCCACCACAAAGTAGTTTCTCAGAAAGCTTCTTTCTGCTTTTTATCTTATTATATTTCCTCTGTCAGCATATGCTTGAATGCGATCCAAAATATCCCATCTCAGATTCCCCAAAAATAGTGCTAACAAACTGCTCCATGATAGGAAAGTGTAACTCTGTGAGATGATTTCACATATCAGATAGCATATTTTCAAACAACATCTTTCTAATTTTTCTCTGAGGATATATCCTTTGTCACCAGAAGCTTCAATGCACTGCAAAATATCCCTTTATGGATTACAAGAGCACAGTGTTACCAGACTGCTCAAAGAAAAGAACACTGTAAATCTGTGAGATGAATTCACACATCACAAAGTAGTTTCTCAGAAAGGTTCTTTCTAGTTTCTATTTGAAGATATTTCCTTTGTCAGCATAGGCTTCAATTTGATCTAAAATATCCCTTTTCAGACTCCCCAAAAACAGTGGTAACCAACAGCTCCATGAAACAAAGTGTAACTCTGTGAGATGAATTCACACATCACAAAGTAGTTTCTCAGAAAGCTTCTTTCTAGTTTTTTTCTGAAGATAATTCCTTTTTCACCATAGGCCTCAAGGTATCACTTTGCAGATTCCACGAAAAGAGTAGTAGCAAACTGCTTCATGAAGAGAAAGGTGTAATTCCGTGGGATGAATTCACAAATCACAAAGAAGTTTCTCAGAAAGCTTCTTTCTAGTTTTTATATGAAGCTATTTCCTTTTCTCAACATAAGCTTCAATGTGATCCCAAATACCCCTTCTCAGATTCCCCAAAAACAGTGGTAACAGAGTGTTTTATGAAAGGAAAGTGTAATTCTGTGAGATAAATTCACACATCAGAAAGTAATTTCTCAGAAACCATCTTTCCAATTTTTAATCTGAGGATATTTCCTTTGTCACCATAAGATTTGTTGTGCTAAGAAATATCCCATTGCAGATTCCAAGAAAACAGCATTAGAAAACTGCTCAATAAAAAGAAAAGTGTAACTCTGTGAGATGCATTCACACATCACAATGCAGTTTCTCAGAGAGCCTTTTTCTAGTTTTCATTTGAGAATATTTCCTTTTTCACTGTAGGCTTCAAAGCACTCCCAAATATCAATTTGCAGATTCCACAAAAAACAGCGCTAGCAAACTGCTTCATGAAGAGAAAGGTGTAACTCTGTGAGACGAATTCACACATCCCAAAGAAGTTTCTCAGAAAGCTTCTTTTGAGTTTTTATTTGATGATATTTCCTTTGTCAGCATAGGCTTCAATGCACTCCCAAGTATCTTAACGCAAATTCCAGGAAAACAGTGTTAGCAGACTGCTCAATGAAAATAACATCGTAACTCTGTTAGATGTATTCACATATCACAAAGCAGTTTCTCAGAAAGCTTCTTTTTACTTTTTCGGAGGATATTCCCTTTCTCACCATAAGCCTCAATGCGCTCCCTAATATCTCTTTGCAGATTCCAAGAAAACAGTGTTAGAAACCTCTCTTTGAAAAGAAAGGTGTAACTCTGGGAGATGTATTCACACAACACAATGAAGTTTCTCAGAAAGCTTCTTTCTAGTTTTTATCTGAGGATATTTCCTTTCTCATCGTAGGCCTCAATGTGCTCCAAAATATCACTTTGAACATTTCACAAAAATAGTGTTAGCAAACTGCCTCATGAGGAGAAAGCTGTAACTCTGTGAGATAAATTCACTCATCAAAATAAGTTTCTCAGACAGCTTCTTTCGAGTTTTTATTTGAGGATACTTCCTTTGTCAGAGTAGACTTCATTCTCATCCAAAGCATCCCTTCTCAGATTCCCCAAAAACCGTGGTAACAGACAGCTCCATGAAATGAAAATGTAACTGTGAGATGAATTCACACATCAGAAATCAGTTTCTCAGAAACATTCTTTCTAGCTTTTCTCTAGGATATTTCCTTTGTCACCATAAGCTTCAATGCAATGCAAAATTTCCCTTTACGGATTCCAAGAAAACATTGTCAGCAGACTGCTCCATAAAAATAACATTGTAACTTTGTGAGATGTATTCACACATAACAAAGCAGTTCCTCAGAACGCTTCTTTGTGGTTTTTATCTGAGGATATTTCCTCTGTCACCATAGGCCTCAATGCGCTCCCTAGTATCACTTTGCATATTCCATGAAAACAGTGTTACCAAACTGCTTCGTGAAGAGAAAGGTGTAACTCTGTGAGATGAATTCACCCATCTCAAAGAAGTTTCTCAGAATGCTTCTTTCAAGTTTTTATTTGAGGATATTTCCTTTGTAGGAATTAGAGTTCAATCTATCAAAACTAGAAAGATGCTTTCTGAGAAACTGATCTGTGATGTGTTAATTCATCTCAGAGAATTACATGATTATTTTCATGGATCAGTTTGGTAGCACTGTTTTTCGTGATTCTGAGAAGGAACATTTCACATCGCATTGAAGCCTATGGTAACAAAGGAAATACCCTTAGATAAAAACTAGAAAGAAGCTTTCTGAGAAAGTTTCTCCCAAAGTTTCACTGTTCTTTTCATTGAGTAGTTGCTAACACTGTTTTCTTGGAATGTGCAATGGAATATTTCAGAGTGCATTGGTACTTTCGGTGACAAATTAAATAATATCATATAAAAACTAGAAGGAAGCTGTCCGAGAGACCGCTTTGTGATGTGTTAATTCATCCCACAGTGTTATACGATTCCTTTCATGGTTCAGTTTGCTATCAGTGATTTTGATGGATCTGAGAAGGGATATTTTGGATTGAATTGAAGTCTATGGTGACAAAGGAAATATCGTCAGATGAAAACTAGAAAGAATCATTCTGAGAAAGTTCTTCATGATGTGCAAATTCATCTCACAGGGTTACACCTTTCTTTTCATGTAGCAGTTTTCTAACACTGTTTTCGTGGAATTTGCAAAGGGATATTTGGGACAACACTGAAGTATATGGTGAAAAAGGAAATATACTCAGCTAAAAACCAGAAAGAAGATTTCTGACAAACTGCTTTGTGATGTGTGAATTCACCTCACAGAGTTACACTGTTCTTTTCATTGAGCCATTTGTTAACAATGTTTTCATATAATCTGTAATAGGATATTTTGGAGCACTTTAAAGCCTATGGTGACAAAAAAAGTATCCTCAGTTAAAAACCAAAAAGAAGCTTTCTGAGAAACTGTTTTATGATGTATGAATTCATCTCACAGAGCTGCACTATTCTTTTCTTTGAGCAGTTTGCTAACACTGTTTACTTGGAATTTGCAATGGGATATTTTGGAGCGTATTGAAGCTTACAGTGACAAAGGAAGTATCCTCAGATAAAAACTAAAAAGAAGCTTTTTGAGAAACTGCTCTGTGATTTTTGAATTCATCTCACAGAGTTACAGGTTTCTTTTCATGAAGCTTTTTCCTATTACTGCTTTTATGGAATCTGCAATGGGATATTCGGGAGCTCCTGGTGGCCTACGATGAAAAAGGAAATAACTTCAGATAAAAACTGGCGAGAAGCTTTTCCAGAAACGGTTTTGTGATGTGTGTATTCATCTGAAAGAGTTTAACTTTTTCTTTGCACAGTTCGGCATCACTGTTTTTGTGGTATCTGAGAGGAGATATTTGGGAGCACATTGAAGCCTGTGGTGAAAAAGGAAATATCCTCAGATAAACATCAGAAAGAAGCTTTCTTACAAAGTTGTTTGTGATGTGTGAATTCATCTCACAGAGTTTCACCTTTCTTTTCATGGAGCCATTCGCTAACACTATTTTCATGGAATCTGCAAAGGGATATTGGGGAGCACATTGAGGCCTATGGTGAAAAAGTCAATATCCTAGAATAAAAACTAGAAATCAGCTTTCTGAAAAACAGCTTTTTGATGTGTGAATTCATTCACAGAGTTACATAATTTATTTCATTGAGCTGTTTGCTAACACTGTTTTCGTGGAAACTGCTAGGGATATTTGAGAGCGCATGGAGGCCTATAGTGAAAAAGGAATTATCCTCAGATAAAAACTAGAAAGAAGCTTTCTGAGAAATTGCTTTGTGATGTGTGAATTCACCACACAGTGTTACACTGTTCTTTTCATTGAGCAGTTTGCTAATACTCTTTTCTTGGAATCTACAATGGGATATTTCATAGCTCATTGAAGCTTATGGTGACATAGGAAATATCCTCATAGAAAACGAGAAAGAGGCTTTTTCAGAAACCACTTTGTGATGTGTCAGTTCACCTCACATATTTATATGATCCTTTCTTAGATCAGTTTCGTAGTACTATTTTTGGGGAATCTGAGAAGGGATATTTTGGATTGCATTGAAACCTATGGTGATAAAGTTAGCATACTCAGATAAAAACTAGAAAGAGGTTTTCTGAGAAAATGCTTTGTGATGTGTGAATTCATCTCACAAATTTACACTGCCTTTATCATTGAGCTGTTTGATAACACTGTTTTCATGGAAGCTGCAATAGGATATTTTGAGTGCATTGAAGCCTAGGGTGACAAAGGAAATATCCTCACATAAAAACTAGAAAGAAGCTTTCTTAGAAAGCTATTTTTGATACGTGAATTCATCACAAACAGTTACACCTTTCTTTTGATGGAGCAGTTTGCTAACACTGTTTTCATGGAATCTGCAAGTGGATATTTGGGAGCACATTGAGGCCCATGGTGAAAAACTAAATATCCTCCGAGAAAAAAATAGAAAGAAGCTTTCTGAGAAAATGCTTTGTGATATGTGAATTCATCTCACAGAATTACACGTTCTTACATTTAGCAGTTTGCTAACACTGTTTTCTTGGATTCTGCAATGGGATATTTTGGAGCCCATTGAAGCTTATGGTGACAGAGCAAATATCCTCAGACAAAAACTAGAAATAAGCCTTCTGAGAAACTGCTTTGTGTTTTTTGAAGTCATCTCACAGAGTTACATGATTCTTTTCATGGAGGAGATTGGTAGCACTGTATTTGGGAAATCTGCAAAGGGATATTTTGGACTGTATTGAAGCCTAAGGCAGCAAAAGAAATATCCTCAGATAAAAACTAGAAAGAATCTTTCTGAGAAACTGCTTTGTGAAGTGTGAATTTATCTCACAGAGTTACAGCTTTCTTTTCATGAGTGAGTTTGCTAACCCTGTTTTCGTGAAATCTGCAAAGCCATATTTGGGAGTGCATTGAGGCCAATGGTGAAAAAGGAACTACCCTCCAAAATAACTAGAAAGAAGCTTTCTGAGAAACTGATTTGTAATGTGTTAATTCATCTCACAGAGTTACACCGTTCTTTTCATTGAGCAGTTTGATAACACTCTTTTCCTGGAATATGCAAAGGGATATTTCAGAGTGCATTGAAGAATATGGTGACAAAGGAAATATCCTAAGACAAAACTAGAAAGAAGCTTTCTGAGAAACTACTTTGTGACTGGTTTATTCAGCTCTCAGAGCTACACTATACTTTCCATGGAGCAGTTTGGTAGCACTGATTTTGGGAAATCTGAGAAGGGATAGTTTGGATCGCATTGAAGCCTATGGTGACAAAGGGAATATCTCTAGATAATAACTAGAGAGAAGCTTTCTGAATAAATGCTTTGTGATGTGTGAATTCATCTCACATATTTACACTGTTCTTTTCATTGAGCAATTTAATAACACTGTTTCCATGGAATCTATGAAGGGATATTTGAGAGCGCATTGAGGCCTACAGTGAAAAATGAAATATCCTCAGATAAAAACTAGAAAGACGGTTTCTGAGAAACTGCTTTGTTATGTGTGAAATCATCTCACAGAGTTAAACCGTTTTTTCATTGCACTGTTTTATAACACTGGTTTCATGGAATCTTCAAGGAGATATTTGGGAGCACATTGAATCTTATGGTGACAAAGGATATATACTCAGATAAATACGAAAAGAAGTTTCTGAGAATCTCCTTTGGGACGTGTGCATTCATCTAACAGTGTTAACGATTCTTTTCATGGAGCAGTTTGCTAACTGTGTTTCCATGGAATCTGGAATAGGATATTTGGGAGCACGTTGAAGCCTATGGTGACAAAGGAAACATCCTCAGATTAAAATTAGAAAGAAACTGTCTAAGGAAATTCTTTGTGATGAGTGAATACATCTCATAGAGTTAAACCTTTCTTTTCATGGAGCAATTTTCTAACACTGCCTTCCTGGAATCTGAAAAGGGATAATTGGGAGCATATTGAGGCCTATGGTTAAAAAGGAAATATCCAAACATAAAAACTAGAAAGAAGTTTTCTGATAAACTGCTTTGTGATGTGGGAATTCATCTCACAGAGTTACACCACTCTTTTCATTGAGCAGTTTGATAACACTGTTTTCTGCGAAACTGCATTGGCATATTTCAGAGTGCACAGAAGCTTATGGTGACAAAGGAAATATCCTCATATAAAAACTAGAAAGATGATTTCTGAGAAACCACATTGTGATATGTTAATTCATCTCACAGAGTTAAATGATTCTTTTGATTGATCAGTTTGTTAGCACTGTTTTGTGGAAAACTGAGAAGTGATATTTTGGATCGCGTTGAAGCCAATGTTGACATAGTAAATATCCTCAGATAAAAAGTAGAAAGAAGCTTTCTGAGAAACTCCTTTGTGATGTGTGAACTCATGTAACAGAGTTACAAGATTTTTTATTGGAACAGTTTGCTAATACTCTTTCGTGGAATCTGCAATAGGATATTTGGGAGCACATTGAAGCTCATGGTGAAAAAGGAAAATCCTCAGACACAAACCAAAAAGAAGCTTTTTGAGAAACTGCTTGGCGATGTGTGAATTCATCTCACAGATTTACACCTTTCCCTTGATGGAGCCGTTTGCTAATACTATTTTCATGGAATCCGCAAAGGGATATTCACGAGCGCATTGAGGCCTGTGGTGAAGAAGGATATATCCTCAGAAAAAACTAGAACAAAACTTTCTGAGAAACTGCTTTGTGATGTGTGAATTCATCTCACATACACTTTCATTGAACAATTTACTAACACTTTTTTAGTGGAATCTGCAATTGGATATTCTGGAGCACATTGAGGAATGTGGTGAAGATGGAAATATCCTTACACAAAAATCAGAAGGAAGCTTTCTGAGAAACAGCTTTGTGATGTGTGAATTCATCTCACAGAGTTATACCATCTTTTAATGGAGCAGTTTCATTGCACTGTTTTTTGAGAAACTGAGAAGGGATAAATTGGCTTGCATTGAAGTCTAAAGTGACAAAGGAAATATAATTAGACAAAAAAACAAAAAGAAGAGTTATGAGAAACTGCTCTGTGATTCCTGATTTCATTTCACAGATTTGATTGTTTTTATTCAAGGATCCGTTTGTTAACACTTTTTTCATGGAATCTGCAATGGGATATTTGGGAGCACTTTGAGGAATATAGTAAAAAACGAAATGTCCTCAGATAAAAACAGGAAAGAAGTTTTCTGAGAAAGTTATTGTGATGTGCGAGTTCATCTCACAGAGTTACACCTTTCCTTTCATGGAGCAGTTTGCTGACACTGTTTTCGTGGAATCTGCAAAGGGATATTTGGGAGTGTATTGAGTCCTATTGTGAAAAAGGAAATATCCTCATAAAAAATAGAGAGACATTTTATGAGAAACTGAGTTGTGAATTCATCTCACAGAGTTACACCAATTTTTTTAATGAGGAGTTTGATAACACTATTTTCGTCGAATCTGCAGTAAGGTATATGGGAGTGCATTGAAGCCTATGTTGACAAAAGAAATATCCTCATAGAAAAACCAATGAGAGGCTTTCTGAGAAACTGCTTTGTGATGTGTAAGTTCAATTCACAGAGTTACACTGTTCTTTTCATTGAGTAGATTGTTAACACTGTTTTCTTGAAATCTGCAATGGGATATTTCAGAGCACATTGAAACTTACTCTGAAAAAGGAAGTATCCTCAGACAAAAACTAGAAAGATACTTTCTAAGAAACTGCTTTGTGATTTGTGAATTTATCTCACAGAGTTACATGATCCTTTTCTTGGATCAGTTTGATTGTATTGTTTTGGGGGACTCTTTGAACGGATGTTTTGGATCACATTGAAGCCTACAGTGACAAAGGAAATATCCTCAGATAAAAACTAGAAAGAAGGTTTCTGAGAAAGTTCATTGTGATGTGTACATTCATATCACACAGTTACACCTTGCTTTTCATTGAGCAGATTCCTAACTCTGTTTTCTTAGAATCTGAAATGGGATACTGTGGAGTGCTTTGAAGTTTAATTTGACAAAGGAAATATACTCATATAAAAACCAGAAGGAAGCTTTCTGAGAAAGCACTTTGTGATGTGCTAATTCATCTCACATAGTTACACAATTCTTTTCAGGGATCAGTTTGGTAGCACTATTTATGACGAATTTGAGAAGTGATATTTTGGAATGCATTGAAGCCTATGGTGACAGAGGAAATATCCTCAGATAAAAACTAGAAAGAAGCTTTCTGAGAAACTTCCTTGTAATTCATGTATTCACCTCACAGAGTAACACCTTTCTTTTCATGGAGCAGCGTGCTAACACTGTTTTTGTGGAATCTACAAAGAGATATTTGGGAGCCAGTTGAGGACTGTAGTGAAAAACGAAATATCCACAGGTAAAAACTAGAAAGAAACTTTCTGAGAAACTGCTTTGCAATGTGTGAATTCATCCAACAGTGTTACAACACTCTCTTCAAGGAGCAGTTTTGTAACACTGTTTTTGTTAAATCTGAGTAGGTATACTTTGGATCGCATTGAAGCCTACGGTTTCAAAGGAAATATCCTCCGATAAAAACTAGAAAAAAGCTTTCTGATAAACAGCTTTGTCATGTGTGAATTCATCTCACAGAGTTATGCCATTCTTTTCATTGAGAACTTTGCTAACACTTTTTTCGTGGAGTCTTCAATGAGATATTTGGGAGTGGAGTGCATTGAGGAATATGGTGAAAGAGAAATTATCTTCAGAGAAAAACTAGAAAGAAGCTTTCTGAGAAATAGCTTTCTGAAGTGGGAATTCATCTCAGAGAATTACACCATTTTTTTCATGTAGCAGTTTAGTAGCACTGTTTTTGGGGAATCTGAGAGGGGATATTTTGGATTGCATTGAAGCCTATGGTAACAAAGAAAATATTCTCAGATTAAAACTAGAAAGAAACTTTCTGAGAAGCTGCTTTGCAATGTGTGAATTCAACTTACAGTGTTACACGATTCTCTTTATTGAGAACTTTGATAACACTCTTTTCATGGAATATGTGGTAGGATATTTAGGAGCGCATTGAGTCCTGTAGTGAAAAAGGAAACATCCACAGATAAAAACTAGAGAGAAGCTTTCTGAGAAACTGCTTTGTTATGTGTGAATTCATCTCACAGAATTACATGGTTCTTTTCATTGAGCAGTTTGATAACATTGTTTTCGTGGAATCTACAATATTATCTTTGGGGGCGCCTTGAAACCTATGTAGACAAAGAAAATATCCTCAGATTAAAACAAAAAGAATCTTTCTGTGAAACTGCTTTGTGATGTGTGACTTCATCTCACAGAGTTACAACATTATTTTCAGTGAGTATTTTGCTAACAGTTTTGTGTGGGAATCTGCAATGGGATATTCATAAGCGCATTGAGGAATATAGTGAAAAAGAAAATATTCTCAGATAAAAACTAGAAAGAAGCTTTCTGAGAAACAGGTTTGTGATGTGTGAATTCATCTCACAGTTACATGGTCCTCTTCATTGAACAGTTTGCTAACACTGTTTTCTTGGAATCCACAATGTGACATTTAGGAGCGCATTGAAGCTGATGGTGACCAAGGTTATATCCTCAGAGAAAACCTAGGTAGAAGGTTTCTGAGAAATGGCTTTCAGATTTGTGAATTCATCTCACAGAGTTTCAGCTTTTTTTTTTCATGGATTAGTTTGGTAGCACTATTTATGGCGAATTTGAGAAGGGATATTTAGGAATGCATTGAAGTCTAAGGTGACAGAGGAAATATCGTCAGATAAAAACTAGAAAGAAGTTTTTTGAGAATCTACTTTGTGATGTTTGAATTTAAGGCACAGAGTTACAATGTTCTTTTCATGGAGCAGTTAGCTAACACTGTTTGCTTGGAATCTACAATGGCTTATTTCGGAGCATATTGAAGCTTGTGATGACAAAGGATATATCCTCATAAAAACGAGAAAGAAGCCCTCTGAGAAACTGTTTTATGATGTGTTAATTCATCTCAGAGTTACACGATTCCTTTCATGGATCAGTTTGGTAGCACTGTTTTGGGGAATCTGAGAAGGGATATTTTGGATTGCCATGAAGCCTATGGTGACTAAGGAAATATCCTCAGGTAAAAATTAGAAAGAAGCTTTCTGAGACAGTTCTTTGGGATGTGTGAATTCATCTCACGGAAATACCACTTTCTTTTCATGGAGCAGTTTGCAAACACTGTTTTCGTGGAATCTGCAAAGGGATATTTGGAGCTCATTGAGGCCTATGGTGAAAAAGGAAATATCCTCAGATAAAAATTAGAAAGAAGCATTCTTAGAAATGGCTTTGTGATGTGTGAATTCATCTCACAGAGTTACAGTGTCCTTTTCATTTAGTAGTCTGCCTACACTGTTTTCTTGGGATCTGCAATGGGATATTTAAGAGTGCATTGACGCTTATGGTGACAAAGAAAATATCCTCAGTCAAAAACTAGAAGGAAGGTTTCTGAGAAACTGCTTTGTGATTTCTGAATTCATATCACAAAGCTACATGATTCTTTTCATGGAGAAGTTTGGTAGCCCTGTTTTTGGGGAATCTGTGATTGGATATTTTGGATCACTTTGAAGCCTACGGTGACAAAGGAGTTATCCTCAAATAAAAGTTGTGGAATCTGCAAAGGGATATTTGGAAGCACATTGAGGCCATTTGTGAAAAAGGAAATATCTTCAGATAAAAATTATAAAGAAACTTTCTGAGATACGGCCTTTGGTGTGTGAATTCATCTCACAGTGTTACACCTTTCATTTCATGGGGCAGTTTGCTAACACTGTTTTTGTGGAATGTGCAAAGGGATATTTTGGAGCACATTGAAGCTTATTTGGACAAAGGAAACATCTCAGACAAAAACTGGAAAGAAGCTTTCTGAGAAATTGGTTTGTGATTTGGGAATTCATCTCTCAGAGTTACATGATCCTTTTCAAAGAGTAGTTTTGTAGCACTGTTTTGGGGGTATCGGAGAAGGGATATTTTGGATCTCATTGAAGCCTGTGGTGACAAAGGAAACATACTCCGATAAAAATTTTAAATAAGTTTTCTGAGAGGCTATTTTTTGATGCAGGTATTCGTCTCACGGTGTTGCACGTTTCCTTTCATGGAGCAGTTTGCTAACACTTTTTTTGTGGAATCTGCAAAGTGATATTTGGGAGCACTGTGAGGCCCATGGTGAATAAGGAAATATCCTTAAATAAATACTGGAAAGAACCTTCCTGAGAAACTGCTTTGTAATATGTGAATTCATCTCACAGTGTTTCAATGTTCTTTTCATTCAGCAGTCTGCTAACGCTATATTCTTGGAATCTGCTTTGGAATATTTCATAGCGCATTGAAATTTATGGTGATTAAGGAAATATATTCATATAAAAACGAGAAAGAAGCTTTCTGAAAAACCAATTTGTGATGTGTTAATACAGCTCTCAGAGTTACACAATTATTTTAATGGATCAGTTTGGTTGCACTGTTTTAGGAGAAACTGAGAAGGTATATTTGGATCACATTCAAGCCTATGGTGACAAAGAAATATACTCAGATAAAAATTAGAAAGAGGCGTTCTGAGAAAGATTTTTGTGATGTGTGAATTCATCTCACAGAGTTACACTGTTCTTTTCATTGAGCAGTTTGCTTACACTGTTTATGTGGAATCTGCAATAAGATATTTGGGAGCGTATTGAAGCCAATGGTGACAAAGAAAGTATAATCAGATAAAAACCAAAAGGAAGCTTTCTGATTAACTGCTTTGTGACGTGTGAACTCATCTTACAGACTTACACTGAACTTTTCATTGAGCAGTTTGATCACACTGTTTTCTTCGTATCCACAAAGGGATGTTTCAGAGCACATTGAAGCTTATGGTGACAAAGGAAATATCCTCAGAAGGATTCTAGAAAGAACATTTTTGAGAAACTGATTTGTGATGTGTGAATCCATCTGACAGAGTTACACGATATTTTCATGTAGCAGTTTGGTTGCACTGTTTTTGGGGAATCTGAGAAGGGATATTTTGGATTGTCTTAAAGCCTATGGTGACAAAGGAAATACCCTCAGATAAAAACTAGAAAGAAGGTTTCTGAGAAACTTCCTGGTGATGTGTGGATTCATCTCACAGAGCTACACCTTTCTGTTCATGGAGCAGTTTGCTAACACTGTTTTCGTGGAATCTGCAAAGGGATATTTATGAGTGCATTGAGTGCTATGGTGAAAAAGGAATTATCCTAAGATAAATACTAGAAAGAAACTTTTTGAGAAACGGCTTTTTGGTGTGTGAATTCATCTCACAGGATTACACTGTCCTTTTCAGTGTGAGGTTTCCTAACATTGTTTCCTTGGAATCTGCAATGGGATTTTTCGGAATGCACTGAAGCTTAGGGAGACAAATGACATATCATCATATAAAAACTAGAAGGAAGCTTTCTGAGAAACTGCTTTGTGTTGTGTTAATTCATCTCCCAGATTTACACGATTCTTTTCATGGATCAGCTTGGTAGCACTGTTTTTGGGGAATCTTAGAAGCGATATTTTGGATCACATTGAAGCCTATGCTGACAAAGGATATATCCTAAGATAAAAACTAGAAAGAAACTTTCTGATAAAGTTCTCTGTGATGTGTGAATTCATCTCACAGTGTTACGTCTTTCTTTTCATGGAACAGTTTGCTAACACTGTTTTCATGGAATCTACAAAGGGTTATTTGGGAGCGCATTGAGGCCTATAATGAAAAAGCAAATATCCTCAGGTAAACACTAGAATGAAGCTTTCTGAGAAACGCCTTTGTGGTTTATGAATTCATCTCACAGTGTTACACGATTCTTTTCATGGAGCACTTTGGAAGCACTGTTCATGCGGAATCTGAGAAGGGATATTTTGGTTCACATTGATGTCTACAGTGACAAAGGAAATATCCTCAGATAAAAACTAGAAGGAAGCTTTCTAAGAAACTGCTGGAGATGTCTAAATTCATCTCAAACAGCTACACCATTCTTTTCATTGAGCAGTGTGATAACACTGTTTTCTTGGAATGTGCAATAGGATATTATGGATCGCATTGAAGCCTATGGTCACAAAGGGAATATCCTCAGATAAAAACTAGAAAAAAGCTTTCTGAGAAAGTTCCTTGTATTATGTGAATTCATCTCAAACAGTTACACCCTTCTTTTCATGGAGCAGTTTGCTAACACTGTTTTCATGAAATCTGCAAAGGGATATTTGGGAGCACATTGAGGCCTATGGTGAAAAAGCAATTATCTTTAGATGAAAACTAGAAAGAAGCTTTCTGTGAAAGTTCTTTGTGATGTGCGAATTCATCTTACAGAGTTACACCTTACTGTTCATGGATCAATTTGCTAACACTGTTTTCGTGGAATCTGCAAAGGGATATTTGGGAGCACCTTGAGGCCTATAGTGAAAAAGGAAATATCCTCATAGAAAAACTAGAAAGAAGCTTTCTGAGAATCGACTTTGTGATGTTTGAATTCAAGGCACAGAGATGCATTGTTCTTTTCATGGAGCAGTTTGCTAACACTGTTTGCTTGGAATCTACAATGGCATATTTCAGAGCATATTGAAGCTTGTGGTGACAAAGGATATATCCTCATATAAAAACTCGAAAGAAGCCCTCAGAGAAACTGATTTAAGATGCATTAATTCATCTCACAGATATACACGATTCCTTTCATGGATCATCTGGTAGCACTGTTTTGGGGGAATCTGAGAAGGGATATTTTGGATCACCGTGAAGCCTGTGGTGACTAAGGAAATATCCTCAGATAAAAACTAGAAAGAAGTTTTCTGAGACCGTTCTTTGGGATGTATGAATTCATCTCACAGAGATACCCCTTCTTTTCATGGAGCAGTTTGCAAGTACTGTTTTTGTGGAATCTTCCAAGGGATATTTGGAGCACATTAAGGCGTATGGTGATAAAGGAAATATCTTCAGATAAAAACTAGAAAGAAGCTTTATGAGAAACTACTTTCTGATGGGTGAATTCATCTCACAGAGTTACACCTTTCTTTTCATTGAGCAGCTTGGTAGCACTGTTTTCAGGGAATCTGCAAAGGGATATTTTGGAGCTCATAGAGGCTGATGGTGAAAAAGAAAATATGCTCAAATAAAAACTGGAGAGAAGGTTTTTGAGAAATTGTTTTGTGATGTGTGCATTCACCTCATAGAGATAAACCATTTTTTTATTGACCAGTTTGGCCTCACTGTTTTGTGGTGTCTGGGAAGGGATATTTGGGAATACATTGAGGCTGATGGTGAAAAGTAAATATGCTGCACAAATGAAAGGTAGAAAGGAGACTTCTGAGAAATTTATTTGTGATGGGTGAATTCATCTCCCAGAGGTAAACCATTCTCTTCATTGAACGGTTTGATAACCCTGTTTTTGTAGAATCTACAAAGGGATATTCAAAGCAAAGAGTAACCTATGGTTAAAAAGGAAATACCCTCAGATAAAAACTAGAAAGAAGCTTTCTGAAAGACTGTTTTGCGTTGGGTGAAGTCATATTACAGGGTTAAATCTTTCTTTTCATGGAGCAGTTTGGAAACACTGTTTTTGTGGAATCTGTAATCGGATATTTGGGACCACAGAGAGTCCTAAGGTGAAAGAAGAAAATTCTCCAGGTAAAAACTAGAGAGAAGCTTTCAGAGAAAATCCTTTGTGATTTTTGCATTCACCTCATACAGCTAAAATTTTCTGTTGTGGGAGCACTTTGGCATCACTGTTTTTGAGGTGTCTGAGAAGGACTATTTGGGAGCACATTGAAGTCTATGGTTTAAAAAGAAATATCCATATATAAACACTAGAAAGAACCTTTCTGAGAAACTCCTTTGTGATGTGTGAATTCATCTCACAGAGTTAAACTGTTATTTTCATTGAGCAGTTTGCTAACACTGTTTTCTTGGAATCTGAAATGGGATATTTCAGAGTGCAATCATGCTTATGGTGACAAACTAAATAATATCATATAAAACCTAGAAAGAAGCTTTCCGAGAAACCACTTTGTGATGTGTTAATTCATCCCACAGAGTTACCAGACTCTTTTCATGGAGCAGTTTACTAGCAGTGTTTCTGGGGAATCTCAGAAAGGATATTTTGGATTGCATTGAATCCTATGGTGACAAAGGAAATATCCTTATAAAAAAAACTGGAAAGAAGCTCTCTGAGAAACCGCTTGTGATGTGTTAGTTCACCTCACAGAGATACACCTTTCTTTTCTTGGAGCACATTGCCATCACTGTGTTCATGGAATCTGAAAAGGGATATTTCGGAGCGTATTGAGGCCTATGGTATAAAAGGAAATATCCTCAGATAAAAATGAGAAAGAAATTATCTGTGATGTGTAAATTCATCTCACAGAGTTACGGGATTCCTTTCATGGATCAATTTAGTAACACTGATATTCGGGAAACTGAGAAGGAATACTTTGGATTGCATAGAAGCCTATGGTGACAAAGGAAATATCCTCAGATAAAAAGTATAAAGAAGCTTTCTGAGAATGTTCTTTGTGATGTGTGAATTCATCTCACGGAGTTACACCTTTCTTTTCATGGAGCATCTTGTTAAAATTGTTTTCATGGAATCTGCTAAGGGATTTTGGGAGCTTATTGAGGCCTATAGTGAGTGCCTTGAAGCTTATGGTGACAAAGGAAATCTTCTCATGTAAAAACTAGGAAAAAAATTCTGAGAAATGTCTTTGTGATGTGCTGATTCTTCGCACAGGTTTACACGATTCTTTTCATGGAACCGTTTGGTGGCACTGTTTTTGAGGAACCTTAGAAGGGATATTTTGGATCACATTGAAGCCTATGGTGACAAAGGAAATATTCTTAGATAAAAACTAGAATGAAGCTTTCTGAGAAACTGCTTTGTGATCCGTGAATTCGTCTCAAAGAGTTACACCTTTCTTTTCATTGAGCAGTTTGGTAGTGCTGTTTTGGGGAATCTGCAAAGGGATTTTTGGGAGCTCAGAGACACCTATGGTAAAAAAGGAAATATCTTCAGATAAACACTTGAGAGAACGTTTTTGAGAAACTATTTTGTGATACATGTGAGCATCCCATAGAGATAATCCATTTTGTTGATAGAGCAGCATGATCTCACTCTTTGTGTGGTGTCTGAGGATATTTTGAGAGAAACATTCTGAAGGCTGAGGCTGAGAGTGAAAAGTAAATATGCACAGATAAAACTGGAAAGGGTCTTTCTGAGAAATTTCTTTGTGATGGGTGAATTCATCTCCCAGAGGTAAACCATTCTTTTCATTGAGCAGTTTGGTTTCCCTGTTTTTGTGGAATCTAGAAAGTGATATTTGGAGTGCAGAGAAGCCTATGGTGAAAAAGGAAATACCCTCAGATAAAAACTAGAAAGAAGCTTTCTGAGAGACTGATTGTGATGGGTGAATTCATCTCACAGTAAATATTTCTCTTCATTGAGCATTTGGGTAACACAGTTTTTTTGGAATACAGAAAGGAATATTTGAGAGTGGATAGATGCCAATGTTGAAAAAGGAAATATCTTCAGGTTGAAACTGGTGAGAAAGTTTCTGATAACTGCTTTGTGATGCGTGCATTCATCTCATAGAGGTAAAGCTTTCTGTTGGGAGAGTAGTTTGGCATCACTCTTTCTGTGGTGTCTGGGAAGGTATATTTGGGAGCACATGGAAGCCGATGGTGGAAAAGGAAATATCCTGAGATTAAAACTAGAAAGAAACTTTCTGAGAAATTTCTTTGTGATGGGTGAATTAATCACACAGAGCTCCACATTTGTTTTCTTTGAGTAGTTTGGCTGCACTGTTTTTATGGAATCTGCAAATGGATATTTGGAAGCTCCTAGAGGTCTATGGTGAAAAAGGAAATCAGATGGAAATTGGAGAGAAGCTTTTCAAGAAATGGTTTCGTGATGTGTATATTCATCTCATAGAGTTTAACCTTTCTGTCGATGGAGCAGTTCAGCATCACTGTTTTTGTGGTATCTAAGAGGAGTTATTTGGGAATACATTGAAGACAATAGTGAAAAAGGAAATATCATCAGATTTAAACTAGAAAGAAGCTTTCTGACGAACTTCTTTGTGATGGGTGAATTCATCTCAGAGAGTTACACCTTTCTTTTTATTGCACAGTTTGGTAGCACTGTATTTGTGGAAACTGCAAAGGGATGTTTGGGAGCGCAGAGAGGCCTAAGGTGAAAAAAGAAAATTCTTCAGGTAAAACCTGGAGAGAAGCTTTCAGAGAAACTCCTTTGTGATGTGTGCATTCATCTCTTTTGGCTAAACATTTCTGTTAAGGGCACTTTTTTGTGGTGTCTACAAGGGATATTTGGGAGTTTGGGAGTGCATTGAAGTCTATGGTGGAAAAGGAAATATCCTCAGATAAAAATTAGAAAGAAGCTTTCTGAGAAACTACTTTTGGGTGGGTGAACTCATCTCAAAGTGATACACTGGTGTTTTCATTGAGCTGTTTGATAATTATGTTTCTGTGGAATCTGCAATAGGATATTTGGGAGTGTATTGAAGCCTATTGTCACAAATGAAATATCCTCAGACAAAAAAAAAGGTCTTTCTGAGAAACTTCTTTGTGATGTGTGAATTCATCTCACATATTTACACCTTTCTTTTCATTGAGCAGTTTGCTAACACTGCTTTCTTGGAATCTGCAAAGGGATATTCACGAGTGCATTAAGGCCTATGGTGAAAAAGGAAATAACCTCAGACAAAAACTAGAAAGAAGATTTCTGAGAAAGTACTTTGTGATTTGTGAATTCATCTCACAGAGTTATATGATTGTTTTCATGGAGCAATTGGGGAGCACTGTTTTTGGGAAATCTGAGAAGGGATATTTTGGATTGCATTGAAGCCTATTCTGAAAAAGGTAATATCCTTAGATATAAACTAGAAAGAATCTATGTGAGAAACTGCTTTGTGACGTACGAATTCATCTCATATAGTTACACCTTTCCTTTCATGGAGCCCTTTGCTAACACTGTTTTTGTGGAATCTGCAAAGGGATATTTGGGAGTGATTTGAGACCTATAGTGAAAAAGGAAATATCCTCAGATTAAAACTAGAAAGAAGCTTTCAGAGAAGCTACTTTGTGATGTGTGAATTCATCTCACAGAAGTGCACTGTTCTTTGCATTGATCAGTTGCTAACACTGTTTTCTTGGAGTCTGCAATGGGATATTTGGAACACATTCAAGTTTAGCGTGACAAAGAAAATATCCTCAGACAAAAACTAGAAAGAAGCATTCTGGAAAACTGCATTGTGATTTGTAAATTCATCTCACAGAGTTACATTATTCTTTTTTTTTCTTTTTTCTTTTTTTTCACACAGAGTCTCGCTCTGTCTTCCGGACTGGAGTGCAGTGGCTGGATCTCAGCTCACTGGGTTTACGCCTTTCTCCTGCATCAGCCTCCCGAGTAGCTGGGACTACAGGCGCCCACCAGCTTTCCCAGCTAGTTTTTTTTTCTGTATTTTTTAGTAGAAACAGGGTTTCACCATGCTAGCCAGGATAGTCTCAATCTCCTGAACTCGTGATTCTCCCGTCTCAGCCTCCCAAAGTGCTGGGATTACAGGCTTAAGCCACCACGCCCAGCCAGTTACATGATTCTTTACATGGAGCAGTTTGATAGCACTGTTTTTATGGAATCTGCAAGGCGATATTCAGGAACTCCTAGAGGCCTAAGGTGTAAAAGAAAGTAACTTCAGATAAAAACTGGAGAGAAGTTTTGAGAAACGGTTTTGATGTGTGTATTCATCTCATAGAGTTTAACCTTTTTTTGATTGAGCAGTTTGGCATCACTGTTTTTGTGGTGTCTGAGAGGATGTATTTGGGAGCACATTGAAGTCTGTGGTGATAAACTAAATATCCTCAGATTTAAACTAGAAAGAAGCTTTCTGAGAAACTGCTTTGTGATGAGTTAATTCATCTCACAGAGTTAAACCTTTTTTTTTTTAATTGAGAAATTTGGTAGCACTGTTTTTGTGGAATCTGCAGAGGGATACTTGGGAGTGCATAGAATCCTAAGGTGAAAAAAGAAAATTCTTCAGGTAAAAACTAGTGAGAAGTTTTCTGAGAAACTCGTTGTGATGTGTGCATTCTTCTCATAGAGCTAAACCTTTCTCTTGAGGGAGCACCTTGGCATCACTCTTTTTGTGGTGTTTGAGATGGGATATTTGGAAGTGCATTGCAGCCTATGGTGGAAAAGGAAATATCCTCAGATAAAAACTAGAAAGAAGCTTCCTGAGAAACTGCTTTGTGATGGGTCATTTTAACCCACAGAGATACATCATTCCTTCCATGGAGCAGTTTGTAAGCACTGTTTTTGTGGATTCTGCAGAGGTGTAATTAGAAAAACATAGAGGCCTGAAGTGAAAACAGAAATTTCATCAGGTAACAACTAGAGGGAAGTTTTGGAGAAAATCCTTCATGATTTGTGCATTCATTTCATAGAGTTAAACGTTCCCATTGAGGGAGCTCTTTGGCATCAATGTTTTTGTGATGTGAGAGAAGGGGTATTTGGGAGCACATTGAGCCAGCAGTGAAAAAGTGTATATCCTCGTATAAAAACTAGAAAGAAGGTTTCTGAGAAAACGATTTGCAATGAGTTAAGTAATCTCACAGAGTTACATGATTCTTTTCATGGAGCAGTTTGATATCACTCTTCTTGGGGAATGTGAGAAGGGATATTTTTAATCACATTGAAGCCTAAGGTGACAAAGGAAATATCCTCAGATAAAAACTAGAAAGAAGCTTTCTGAGAAAATTATTTGTGATGTGTGAATTCATCTCACACAGTTACACCTTTCCTTTCATGGAGCAGTTTGCTAACACTCTTTTTGTGGAATCTGCAAAGTGATATTTGGGAGTGCATTGAGGCCTAGAGTGAAAAGGAAATACCCTCAGATAAAACCAAAACAAGCTTTCTGAGAAACTGCTTTGTGATGTGTGAATTCATTTCACAGAGATACACTGTACTTTACATTGATGAGTTTACTAACACTGTTTTCTTGGAATCTGCAGTGGAATATTTTGGAGCGCACTGAAGCTTAGGGTGACAACGGAAATATCCTCAGAGAAAAACTAGAAAGAAGTTTTCTGACCAACTGCTTTTGATTTGTGAATTCATCTCACAGAGTTACACGATTCTTTCCATGGAGCAGTTTGGTAGTACTCTTTTTATGGAATCTTCAAAGGGATATTCCGGAGCTTCTAGAGACCTATAGTGAAAATGAAATAACTTCAGATAAAAACTGCAGAGAAGATTTTTGATAAACAGTTTTCTGATATGTGTATTCATATCATAGAGTTTAACCATTTTGTTGATTGAGCAGTTCAGCATCACTGTCTTTATGGTATCTGAGAGGAGACATTTGGGAGCACATTGAAACCTATGGTGAAAAAGGAAATATCATGAGATTTCAACTAGAAAGAAGCTTCTGAGAAGCTGCTTTGTGATGGGTGAATTCATCTCACAGAGTTTCAATTTAGTTTTCATTGAGCAGTTTGGTAACACGGTTTTTGTATAATCTACAAAGGAATATTTGGGAGCACATAGAGTTCAATGGTGAAAAAGGAAATATATTCAGTTAAAAACAGGAGAGAAGCTTTATGAGAAAATCCTTTGTGATGTGTGCATTCATCTCATAGAGTTAAAGGTTTCTGTTGAGCGAGCACTTTGGCATCACTGCTTGTGTGGTGTCTGAGAAGGGATATTTGGGAGTGCATTGAAGCCTATGTTGGAAAAAGAAATATCCTGAGATAAAAACTAGAAAGAAACTTCCTGAGAAACTGCTTTGTGATGAATCAATTTATCTCACAGAGTTACATCATTCTTTTCGTGGTGCAGTTTGTTAGCACTGTTTTTGTGAAATCTGCAGAGGGATATTTGGGAGTGCATAGAGGCCTAAGATGAAAAAAGAAATTTCTTCAGGTAGCAACAAGAGAGAAGCTTTCAGAGAAACTCCTTTGTGATGTTTGCATTTATCTCATAGAGGTAAGGTTTCTGTTGAGGAAGCACTTTGACATCAACGTTTTTGTGGTGCCTGAGATGGGATATTGGGAGCATATTGAAGCCAACCGTGGAAAAGAAAATATCCTCATATAAAAACTAGAAAGAACCTTTCTTAGAAACCGCTTTGTGATGTCTTAATTTATGTCACAGAGTTACATGATTCTTTTCATGGAGCCCGTTGGTAACACTGTTTTTCAGGAATCTGCAAAGGGATATTTAGGAACATATTGAGGCCTATAGTGAAAAAGGAAATATCCTCAGATAAAAGCAAGAAAGAAGCTTTTTGAGAAACTGCTATCAGATGTGTGAATTCACCTCACAGAATTACACCATATTTTTCGTTGAGCAGTTTTCTAACAACGTTTTCATGGAATCTGCAATAGGATAATTTAGAGCACATTGAAGCCAATGGTGACAAAGGAAATATTCTCAGGTAAAAAACAAAAAGAGGTTTTCAGAGAAACTGCTTTGTGATGTGTGAATTCACCTCACAGAGTTACACTGTTCTTTTCATTGAGCAGTTTGCTAACACTGTTTTCTTGGAATCAGCAATAGGATATTTTGGAGCGCGTTGAAGCCTATACTTACAAAGGAAATATCCTCAGATAAAAACTAGAAAGAAGATTTCTGAGAAAGTTCCTTTGATTTGTTAATTTATCTCACAGAGTTTTATTTTTCCTTTTCATGAAGCAGTTTGTTAACACTGTTTTCGTGGAATCTGCAAAGGGATATTTGGGGGCGCATTGAGGCCTATGGTGAAAAGGAAATATCCTCAAATATTAACTAGAAAGTAGGTTTCTGAGAAACTGCTTTTGATGTGTGAATTCATACCACAGAGTTACACTGTTCTTTTCATTGAGCAGTTTGCTAACACTCTATTTTGGAATCTGCAATGGGCTATTTCTCAGCGCATTGACGCTTATGGTGACAAAGGAAATATCCTGGTATACAAACTAGAAAGAAGCTTTCTCAGAAAATGCTTTGTGATATGTTAATTCATCTCACAGAGCTACATGATTCCTTTCATGGATTAACATGGTAGCACTCTTTTTGGAGAATCTGAGGAGGGATATTTTGGATCACATTAAATCCTATGGTGGCAAAGGCAATATCTTCATATAGAAACCAGAAAGAAGCTTTCTTAGAAAGTTTTTATGTATGAATTCATCTCACAGAATTACGCATTTCATTTCATGGAGCAATTTGCTAACATCGTTTTTGTGGAATCTGCAAAAGGATATTTAGTAGTGCATTGAGGCCTATGGTGAAAAAGGAATTATCCTCAGATAATAACTAGAAAGAAATTTACTGAGAAAGTGCCTTGTGATGTGTGAATTCATCTCACAGAGTTATAACGTTTCTTTTATTGAGAAGTTTGCTAACACTGTTTTCTTGGAGTCTGCAGAGGGATATTTCTAAATGCATTGAAGTTTATGGTGACAAAGGAACTATCCTCAGACAAAAACTAGAAAGAAACTTTCTGAGAAACTGCTTTGTGATTCATGAATTCATCTCACAGAGTTACACGATTCTTTTAATGGAGCAGTTATGTAGCACTGTTTTTGAGGAATGTTAGAAGGGATAATTTGGATTGCATTGAAGCCTATGGTGACAAAGGAAATATCCTCTAATAAAAACTAGAAATAAGAATTATGAGAAAGCTGTTTGGATGTTTGGATTCATCTCACAGTTTTACACCTTTATTTTCATAGAGCAGTTTGCTAACACTGTTTTTGTGGAATCTGTGAAGGGATATTTGGGAGTGCATTGAGGACTATAATGAAAAAGAAATTAGCCTCAGATAAAAACTAGGAACAAGCTCTCTGACAAACTGCTTTGTGATGTGAGAATTCATCTTACAGAGTTAAACCATTCTTTTCATTGAGCATATTGATAATGCCGGTATCATGGAATCTGCATTAGGATAGTTGGGAGCACCCTGAAGCCAATGGTGACAAAGAAAATATCCTCAGATAAAAATTAGAAAGAAGATCTGAGAAACTGCTTCGTGATTCATCACAAAGATGTGTGAATTGATGTCACAGAGTTACAAGATTATTTTCTTGCAGCAGTTTTTTAACTGTTTGCGTGGAATCTGCAATAGGATACTTGGGTGTGCATTGAAGACTATGGTGACAAAAGAAATATCCTCAGATATAAGCTAGAAAAGAAACTTTCTGAGAAAGTTATTTGTGATGTGTGAATTCATCTAACAGAGTTACCTACTTCTTTTCATTTAGCAGTTCACTAACCCTGTTTTCGTGGAAGCTGCAAAGGTATATTAGGGAGTGCATTGAGCTCTTTGGTGAAATAGGAAATATCCTGACAAAACTAGAAAGCATCTTTCTGAGAAACTGCTTTGTGATGTGTGAATTCATCTTACAGAGTTACACCATTCTTTTCATTGAGCTGTTTGATAACACTGTTTTTGTGTAATCTGCAATAGGATACTTTGGACTGCATTGAAGCCTCTGGTGACAATGTAAATATCCTCAGACAAAAACCAAAAACAACCTTTCTGGGAAACTTCTTTGTGATGCATGAATTCACCTCACAATGTTACACCGTTCTTTTCATTGAGAAGTTTGCTAACACATTTTCGTGGAATCTTCATTGGGATATTCATGAACGCATAGAGGAATATGGTGAAAAAGGAAATAACCTCACTTAAAAACTAGTAAGAAGCTTACTGAGAAACAGTTTTGTGATGCCTGAATTCATTTCACAGAGTTACACCATTTTTTCCATGCAGCAGTATGGTAACACTGTTGTTGGGTAATCTGCAATAGGATATTTGGAAGCATATTGAAGCCTATGGTGACAATGGAAATATCCTCTGACAAAAACCAAAAAGAAACTTTCTGAGAAACTACTTTGTGATGTGTGAACTCAGCTTACAAATTACACCTTTCTTTTCATGGAGCAGTTTGTTAATAATATTTTTGTGGAATCTGCAAAGGGATATTAATGAACGTATTGAGGCCTAAGGTGAAAAAGGAAATATCCCTCGACAAAAACTAGAAAGAAGTAATCTGAGAAACTGCTTTGTGATTTGTGAATTCATCTCACAGAGTTACATGACACTATTCATGGAAGAGTTAGGTAGCACTGTTTTTGGGGAATCTGAGAAGGGATACTCTGGATAAAAATGAAGCCTATGGTGACAAAGGAAATATCCTCAGATAAAAACTAGAAAGAAGCTTTCTGAGAAAATACTTTGTGATGTGTGAATTCATCTCACAGAGGTACGCTTTTCTTTTCATGGAGCAGGTTGATAATACGGTTTTCATGGAATCTGCAATGGTATATTTAGTAGCAACTTGAGGAATATGGTGAAAAAGGAATTATCCACAGATGAACACTTGTATGAAGCTTTCTGAGATACAGCTTTGTGACATGTGAATTCATTTCACAGAGATACACCATTCTTTTCATGGAGCAATATTGTAGAAATAGGATAGTTGGGAGTGCATTGAAGCCTATGGTGACAAAAGAAGTATCCTCAGAGAAAACTAAAAGAAACTCTC
>NW_016805197.1:227550-236292 GCF_001698545.2 Rhinopithecus bieti | reverse complement strand
TTCCCACCTATGAGTGAGAACATGCGGTGTTTGGTTTTCAGTTCTTGTGACAGTTTGCTAAGAATGATGGTTTCCAGCTGCATCCATGTCCCTACAAAGGATGCAAACTCATCCTTTTTTATGGCTGCATAGTATTCCATGGTGTATATGTGCCACATTTTCTTAATCCAGTCTGTCAGAGATGGACATTTGGTTTGCACTGTTCTCTTCATGGATCACATTGCTAACACTGCTTTCGTGGAGTCTGTAAAGGGATATTTGGAATGTATTGGGTCTTTGGGTGAAAAAGGAAATATTCTCACATAAAAACTAGTAAGAATCTTTATGAGAAACTGCTTTGTGATGTGTGAGTTCATCTCAGAGTGTTACAATGTTGTTTTCATTGAACTGTTTGCTAACACTGTTTTCTTGGAATCTGCAATCGGATATTTTAGAGCACATTGAAGCTAATGGTGACAAAGGAAATATATTCTGATAAAAATTAGAAGAAGCTTTGTGATTTGTGAATTCTTCTCACAGAGTTACACCGTTCTTTTCATTGAGCAGTTAGAAAGCACTGCAGTTCTCAAATTTGCAGTAGACTTTTTGGGAGTGCATTGAAGCCTTTGGTGATAAAGGAAATATCCACAGACAAAAACTGAAAAGAAGTTGTCTGAGAAATTACTTTGTGATGTGTGAATTCATCTCACAGAGTTACACTCGTCTCTTCAATGAGCAAGTTGTCAACACTGTTTTCTTGGAAACCGCAATGTGATATTTCAGAGTGCATTGATGAGTGAATTCATCGCACAGAATTACATGATTCTTTTCATGGAGCAGTTTGGTAGCACAGTTTTTATGGAACCTGAGAAGGGATCATTTGGACCACTTTGAAGACTACGGTGACAAAGGAAATATCCTCAGATAAAAATTTAAAAAATCTTTATGAGAAACTGCTTTGTGATGTATGAATTCATGTCACAGGGTTACACCGTTATTTTCATTGAGCTGTTTGATAACACTGTTTTCATGGAATCTACGAGGAATATTTTTGAGCCCTGTAAGGCCTACAGTGAAAAAGAAAATATCCTCCGACAAAAACTAGAAAGAAGCTTTCTGAGAAACTGCTTTGTGATTTGTGAATTCATCTCAAGGAGTTACACGATGGTTTTCATGGAGCAGATTCGTTGCACTGTTTTGGGGGAATCTGAGAAGGGATATTTTGGATCGCATTGAATCCTATGGTGACAAAGGAAATATCCTAAGATAAAAACTACAATGAAGTTTTCTGTGAAAGTGCTTTTTGATGTGTGAATTCATCTTACAGATATACACCTTTCTTTTCATGGAGTAGCGTACTAACACTGTTTATGTGGAATCCGCAATGGGATATTTGGGAATGCACTGAGGTCTATGGTAAAAAAGGAAATATCCTGAGATAAAAACTAGAAAGAGGGTTTCTAGGAAACTGCTTTTGATGTGTGAATTCATCTCACAGTGTTACACTGTTCTTTTATTGAAAAGTTTGCTAACACTCTTTTCTTGGTATGTGTAAAGGGATATTTCAGAGAGCATTGAAGATTAGGGTGACAAACGAAATATCCTCATATAAAAATTAGAAAGAAGCTTTCTGAAAAACCCCTTTCTGATTTGTGAACTCTTCTCACAGAGTTGCAGGATTATTTTCATTGATCAGTTTGGTAGCACTGTTATTGGGGTATCTGAGAAGGGATATTTTGGATCATATAGAAGCTTAGTTTAACAAAGCATATATCCTCAGATACAAACTAGAAAGAAGCTATCTGAGAAACTTCTCTGTGATGTGTGAATTCACCTCACAGAATTACACCATTTTCATATGGGACATTTGAATAACGCTGTTTCTGTGGAATCTGCAAGGGATATTTGGGAGCGGATTGAAGCCTATAGTGAAAAAGGAAATACCCTCAGACAAAAACCAGAAGGAAGCGTTCTGAGAAACTGCATTGTAATATGTGAATTCATTTCACACAGCTACAGTGTTCTCTTCATTGAGGAGATTGCTAACACTGTTATCTTGGAATATGCAATGGGATGTTTCAGAGCACATTGAAGTTTATTTTGACAAAGGAAACACCCTCATATAAAAACTAAAAAGAAGATTTCTGAGAAACTGCTTTGTAATGTGTGAATTCATCTCACAGAGTTACATAGTTCTCTTCGTTGAACAGTTTCTGAACCCTGTTATTGTGGAATCTGCAATGGGATATTTTGGAGTGCATTGAAGCTTATGGTGAAAAAGGAAACAACCTCAGACAAAGACTAGAAAGAAGCTTTATGAGAAACTGCTTTTTGATTTGTGAATTCATCTCACAGGGTTACACGAACCTTTTCATGGAGCAGTTTGGTAGTACTGTTTTTGGGGAATCTGAGAGGGTATATTTTGGATCGCCTTGAAGCTTATGGTGACAAAGGAATTATTCTCAGATAAAAACTAGAAAGAAGTTTTCTGAGAAAGTTCTTTGTGATGTGTGATTTCATCTCACAGATTTACCCCTTTCTTTTCATGGAGCGGTTTTCTAACACTTTTTTCATGGTATCTGCAAAGGGATATTTGGGAATGCATTTGAGGCCTATGGTGAAAAGAAAGTATTTTAGAATGAAAGCTAGAACGAAACTTTCTGAGAAACTGCTTTGTGAAGTGTGAATTTATCTCACAGAGTTACACCATTCTTTTCATTGAGCAGTTTGCTAACACTGTTTTCGTGGAATCTGCAAAGTTATATATCGGAGCACGTGAGGCCTATGGTGAAAAAGACAACATCCTCATATGAACACTAGAAAGAAGCTTTCAGAGAAAATGATTTGTGATGTGTGAAATAATCTCACAGTGTTACACTGTTCTCTTTTTTTTTTTTTTTTTTGAGGCGCAGTCTCACTCTGTCGCCCAGGCTGGAGTGCAGTGATGCAATCTCGGCTCACTGCAAGCTCCGCCTCCCGGGTTCACGCCATTCTCCTGCCTCAGCCTTCTGAGTAGCTGGGACTACAGGTGCCCACCACTGCGCCCTGCTAATTTTTTTGTATTTTTAATAGAGACGGGGTTTCACCATGGTCTCGATCTCTTGACCTTGTGATTCGCCCACCTCTGCCTCCCAAAGTGCTGGGATTACAGGCGCGAACCACCACGCCAAGCCCACAAAGTTCTTTTCATTGAGAAGTTAGCTAAAACTGTTTTCTTGGAATTTTCAATGTGATATTTTGGAGTGCATTGAAGTTTATGGTGACAAACAAAATATCCTCGCACGAAAACTAGAAAGAAGCTTTCTGTAAAACGGCTTTGTGGTGTGTTAAGTCATTTCACAGAGTAACACAATGCTTTTCATGGATCAGTTTGGTAGCACTGGCTTTGGGGAATCTTAGAAGGAATATTTTGGATCGCATTGAAGCCTATGGTGACAATGAAAATATCCTGAGATAAAAACTATACAGAAGATTTCTGAAAAACTTCCCTCTGATGTGGGAATTCATCTCACAGTGTTACAGCTTACTTATATGGAGCAGTTTGCTAACACACTTTTCTTGGAATCTTCAAAGGTTTATTTGGGAGTGCATTGAGGCCTATAGTGAAAAAGGAAATATCCTCAGACAAAAACCAAAAAAAATAGCTTTCTGAGAAACTGACTTGTGATTTCTGAATTCATCTCACAGATTTCCACCTTTCTTTTCATGTAGCAGCTTGTTAACACTGTTTTCTTGGAATCCACAACGGGGTATTTGTGAGGGCTATGGTGAAAAGGAAATATCATCACATAAAATTAGAAGAAACTTTCTCAGAAACTGCTTTCTGATGTGTAAATTCATCTCACAGAGTTACACTGTTCTTTTCATTGAGCAGTTTGCTATCACTGTTTTCTTGGAATCTGCAATGGGACATTTACGAGTGCATTGAAGTTTATGGTGATAAATGAAATATCCTCACATAAAAACTAGAAAGAAGCTCTCTGAGAAACTGCTTTTTGATGGGTTAATTCATATCACAGTTACATGATCCTTTTCATGGATCAGTTTGGTAGCACTGTTTTTGTTTAATCTGAGAAGGGATATTTTGGATCACATTGAAGCCTTTGGTGATGAAGGAAATATACTCAGATAAAAACTGGAAAGAAGATTTCAGAGAAAGTTCTTCAGGATGTGTGAGTTCCTCTCACTGAGTTACACCTTCCTTTTCATGGAGCAGTTTGCTAAAACTTCTTTCCTGGAATTTGCAAAGGGGTATCTTGGAGAGCCTTGAGGCCTACGGTGAAAAAAGAACATCCTAAGATAAAAACTAGAAAGAAGCTTTATGGGAAACGGCTTTGTGATGCATGAATTCATTTCACAGAGTTACACCTTTCTTTTTATTGAGTAGTTTGGTAGCACTGTATTTGGGGAATCTGCAAAGGGATTTTCGGGAGCTCATAGAGGTTGATGGTAAAAAAGGAAATATCTTCAGATAAAACTGGAGAGAAGGTTTTGAGAAACTGTTTTGTGATTTGTGTATTCACCTCAGAGAGATAAACCATGTTTTTAATTGAGTAGTTTGGCATCAATATTTTTGTGGTGTCTGAGAAGGGAGATTGGGTAATGCATTGAGGCTGATGGTGGAAAAGTAAATATGCTGCACAGATGAAAGCTACAAAAGGAGCTTTCTGAGAAATTTCCTTGTGATGGGTGAATTTGTCTCACAGAGGTAAACTACTCTTTTCATAGAGCGGTTTGTTAACCCTGATTTTGTGGAATCTACAAAGGGATATTTAGAGCACAGAGAAGCCTATGGTGGAAAAGGAAATACCCTCAGATTAAAACTAGAAAGAAGGTTTCTGTGAGACTGTTTAGAGTTGGATGAGTTTGTCTCACAGAACTAAATCTTTCTTTTCATCGAGCAGTTTGGCAACACTTTTTTTTTGAATCTGTATTGGCATATTTTGGAGCACATAGGGAACTAAGGTGGAAAAAGAAAATTCTCCATGTAAAAACTGGAGAGAAGCTTTCAGAGAAAATCTTTGGGATTTGTGCATTCAGTTCATGGAGCTAAATGTTTCTGTTGAGGGAGGACTTTGGCATCATTGTTTTTATGGTCTCTGAGAAGGGATATTTGGGAGCACACTGAAGCCCGTGGTTTAAAAGGAAATATTCGCATATAAAAACTAGAAAGAAGCTTTCTGAGAAGCTGCTTTGTGATGTGTGAGTTCATATGACAGAGTTACATGATTCTTTTCATAGAGCAGTTTCGTATCACTGTTTTTGGGGAATCTGAGAAGGGATAGTTTGGATCACAATGAAGCCTATGGTGACAAAGGAAATATCCTCAGATTAAAAACTAGAAAGAAGCTTTCTGAGAAAGTTCTTTGTGATTTGTGAATTCATCTCACAGAGTTATATCTTTCTTTTCATGGAGCAGTTTGTGTACACTGTTTTTGTGGAATCTGCAATGGGATATTTGGGAGGGTATTGAGGAATATAGTGAAAAGGTTATATCCTCAGATAAAAACTAGAAAGAAATTGTCAGAGAAACTGCTTTGTGGTGTGTGAATTCATCTCATGGAGTTAAACCATACTTCTCAATGGGCAGTCTGATAACACTGATTTCATGGAATCTGTAATAGTATAATTGGGAGCACATTGAAGCCTATGGTGACAAAGAAAATATCCTCAGGTAAAAACCTAAAGGAAGCTTTCTGAGAAACTGCTTTGTGATCTGTGAATTCATCTCATGGAGTTACATGATTCTTTTCATGGAGCTGTTTGGTAGCACTGTTTTGGGGGAATCTCAGAAGGGATATTTCACATCGCATTGAAGCCTATGGTGACCAAGGAAATATCCTCACAGAAAAACTAGAAAGAAGCTTCCTGAGAAACTGCTTAGTGATTTGTGAATTCATCTCACAGAGTTACACATTTCTTTTCATGTAGCAGCCTGCTAACACTGTTTTCGTGGAATTGGCAAAGGGATATATGGGAGCGCATTTAGGCCTTTGGTGAAAAGGAAATATTCTCAGATAAAAACTAGAAAGAAACATTCTGAGAAACTATTTTGTGATGTGTGAGTTCATCTCACAGTGTTACAGTGTTCTTTTCATTGACAAGTTTGCTAACACTGGTTTCTTGGAATATGCAATGGGTAAATTCAGAGTGTATTGAAACTTATGGTAACAAAGGAAATATCCTCAGAAAAAAAACTAGAAAGAAGCTTCCTGAGAAACTGCTTTGTGATGTGTGAATTCATCTCCCAGAGTTACACCTTTCCTTTAATTGAGCATTTTGGTAACACTGTTTTTGTGAAATCTGCAATGGGATATTTCGGAGTGCATGGAGTCCAATGGTGAAAAATTAAATATCTCCAGTAAAAACTTGAGAGAAGTTTTCTGATAAACTCTTTTTTGAAGTGGGCGTTCATCTCACAGGGTTAAACGTTTCTGTTGAGGAAGAACTTTGGCATCACTGTTTTTCTGGTGTCTGAGAAGGATATTTGGGAGTGCATTGAAGCCTGCGGTGGAAAAGGAAATATCCTCACATAATAACTAGAAAGAAGCTTTCTGAGAAACGGTTCTGTGATGTGTTAATTAATCTCACAGAGTTACATGATCCTTTTCAAGGAGCAGCTTGGTAGCACTCTTTGTTGAATTTGAGAAGGGATATTTTGGATTGCATTGTAGCCAATGGTTACAAAGGAAATATACTCAGATAAAAATGGGAAACAAACTTTCTGAGAAAGTTCTTTGTGATGTGTGAATTCATCTCACAGAGTTACACCATTCTATTCATGGAGCAGTTTACTAACACTCTTTGTGTGGAATCTGCAAAGGGATATTTGGGATTGCATTGAGGCCTATAGTGAAAAAGGAAATATCTTTGGATAAACACTAGAAAGAAGCTTTCTGAGAAACTGCTTTATTATGTGTGAATTCGTCTCACAGAGTTAAATCGTTCTTTTCATTAAGCACTTTTGTAACAATGTTTTCATGCAATATGCAATAGGATATTTTGGAGTGCATTGAAGCCTATGGTGACAAAGGAAATATCCTCAGACAAAACTAAAAGAAGCTTTCTGAGAAATTGCTTTGTGATTTTTGAGTTCATCTCACAGAGTTACACGATTATTTTCATGGAGCAGATTGATCACCCTGTTTTTAAGTAATCTGCAATGTTGAAAATGGAAATATCCTCAGGTTTAAACTAGAAAGAAGCAGATGGTGGAAAAGGAAATATCCTCAGATAAAAACTAGAAAGAAGTTTTCCAAGAAATTTATTTGTGATGGATGAATTCATCACAGAGTTTCACCTTTGCTTTCTTTGAGAAGTTTGGTAGCACTGTTTTTAATGGAATCTACAAAGAGATATTCGTGAGCTCCTAGAGGCCTATGGTGAAAAGAAAATAATTGCCTATAAAAACTGGACGGAAGCTTTGTGAGAAACAGTTTTTTTGATGGGTCTATTTATCTCATAGAATTTAACCTTTTTGTTGATTGAGAAGTTCGACATCACAGTTTTCGTGATATTTGAGAAGAGATATTTGGGAGCACATTGAAGCCTACGTGAAAATGGAAATATCTTCAGATTTAAACTAGCAAGAAGCTTTCTGAGAAACTGCTTTGTGGTGGGTGAATTAATCTCACAGAATTACACCTTTCTTTTCATTGAGCAGTTTGGTAACACTGTTTTATTGGAGTCTCCCAAGGGATATTTGGGAGCGCATAGAGTCCATTGGTGCAAAAGGAAGTATCGTGAGGTAAAAACTGGAGAGAAGCTTTCTAAGAAACTCCTTGGTGATTTGTGCATTCATCCCATAGAGCTAAACACTTCTGTTGAGGGAGCAATTTGGCATCACAGTTTTCTTGGTGTCATAGAAGGGATATTTGGGAGCACATTGAAGTCTATGAGGGAAAAGGAAATATCCTCAGATAAAAATTAGAAAGAAGCTCCCTGAGAAACTACTTTGTGGTGGGTGAATTTTTCTCACAGAGTTAAACCATTCTTTTCATTACACAGTTTGGTAGCTCTGTTTTTGTGGAATCTGCAGTGGGATATTTGGGAGCACATAGAAGCCTAAGACGGAAAAAGGAAATTCTTCAGGTAAAAACTGGAAAGAAGCTTTCTGAGAATCTCCTTCGTGATGTGTACATTCATCCCATAGAGCTAAACGTTTCTGTTGAGGGAGCACCTTGGCATAACGGTTTTTTTGGTGTCTTAGAAGGGATATTTGGGAGTGCATTGAAGTCTATGGTGGAAAAGGAAATATCCTCAGAGAAAAATGGAAGGAATCTCCGTGAGAAACTAGTTTGTGAAAGGAGAATTTTTCTCACAGTGTTAAACCATTCTTTTCACTGCACAGTATGGTAGCTCTGTTTTTGTGGAATCTGCAGTGGGATATTTGGGAGCACAGAGACCAAAGATGGAAAAAGAAAATTCTGGGGGGCGCGGAGCAAGATGGCCGAATAAGAAGAGCTCCAGTCTCCAACTCCGAGCGCGAGCGACACAGAAGATTGGTGATTTCTGCATTTTCAACTGAGGTACTGGGGTCATCTCACTAGGGAGTGCCGGACAATCGGTGCTGGTCAGCAGCTGCAGCCTGACCAGCGAGACCTGAAGCAGCGTGAGGCATCACCTCACCTGGGAAGCGCAAGGGGGAAGGGGATCCGTTTTCCTAGCCAGGGGAACTGAGACACACAACACCTGGAAAATCGGGTAACTCCCACCCCAATACTGCGCTGTAAGCATACAGGCACACCAGGAGAATATATCCCA
>NW_016805197.1:218723-224209 GCF_001698545.2 Rhinopithecus bieti | reverse complement strand
AAGGTTGCTAACACTTTTCCATGGATTCTGCAGTGGGATATTCTGGAGATCATTGAGGAATATGGACCAAATGGAAATATGTGCAGTTACAATCTAGAAAGAAACGGTCTGAGAAACACTTTTGTGATATGTGAATTCACCTCACAGAGTTACACCATTGGTTTCATGGAACACTGTGGTAGCACAGTTTTGGGGTATCTGAGAAGGGATATTTTGGATCACATTGAAGCTTAGGGAGACGATGGAAATATAATCAGATAAAACTAGCAAGAAACTTTCTGAGAACCTTTTGGTGATGTGTGTATTCATCTCATAGAGTAACACCTTTCTTTTCATGAAGCTGTTTGCTAACACTGTTTTCATTGAATCTACAAAATGATATTTGGTAGCGAGTTGAGACCTATGGTGAAAAGGAAATATCCTCAGATAAAACTAGAAGGAAGCTTTCTGAGAAACTACTTTGTGATGTGTGAATTCATCTCACAGAGTTAAACCACACTTTTAATGGAGCAGTTTGCTAACATTGTTTTGTGGCATTTGCATTAGGATATTTCAGAATGCATTGAAGCCTTTGGTGACAAAAGAAATAGCATCAGACAAAAGAAAGAAATTTCTGTGAAACTGCTTAGTGTTGTGTGAATTCATCTCACAAAGTTACACCTTTATTTTATGGTGCAGTTTGGTAGCACTTTTGGGGGGAATCTGAGAAGAGATATTTTGGATCACATTGAATCTTATGGTGACAAAGGAAATATCATCAAACAAAACTAGTAAGAAGATTTCTGAGAAATCGCTTTGTGATGTATAAATTCATCCAAGAGTTACATGATTTTTTCATGGATCAGTTTTGTAGCACTGTTTTGGGGAATCTGAGAAGGGTTATTTTCGATTGCAATGAAGGCTAAGGTGACAAAGGAAATATCCTCAGATTAAAACTAGAAAGAAGCTTTCTGAGATATTTCTTTGTGATATATGAATTCATCTCACAGAGTTACACTTTTGTTTTCATGAAGCAGTGTGCTAACATGTTTTCATGGAATCTACAAAGGGACATTTGGGAATGCACTGAGGCCTATACCGACAAAGGAAATATCCTCAGAAAAAAACTAGAAAGAAGCATTCTGAGAAACTGCTTTGTGATGTTTGACTTCATCTTACAGAGTTACACTATTCTTTTATTAAGCAGTTTGCTAATACTGTTTTCGTGGAATCTGCAATAGGATATTTGGGAGCACATTGAAGCCTACAGTGACAACGGAATTATCCTCAGATAAAACCAAGAAGAATCTTTCTGTGAAACTGTTTTGTGATGTGTGAAATCGTGTCACAGAATTAGTCCGTTCTTTTCATTGAGAAGTTTGCTAACACTGTTTTCTTGGAATCCGCAATGAGAGATTTCAGAGCGCATTGAAGCTGAGGGAGACAAAGGAAAATCCTCAGACAAAACTAGAAAGAATCTTTTGAGAAACTGCTTCGTGATTTTGAGTTCATCTCACAGAGTTACATGTTTCTTTTCATGGATCAGTTTGGTAACACTGTTTTGGTTCATCTGAGATGTGATATTTGGGATCGCATTTAAGACTATGGTGATAAAGGAAATATCCTCAGAAAACACTTGAAAAAAGCTTTCTGAGAAAGTTCTTTGTGATGTGTGAATTCATCCAACAGAGTTAAACAGTTCTTTTAATTGAGGAGCTTGATAACACTCTTTTGTGGAATCTGCAATGTGGTATTTTGTAGAACATTGAAGCTTATGGTGACAAAGGAAATATCCTCAGATAAAACGAAAAGAAGATTTCTGAGAGACTCCTTTGTCATGTGTGAATTGATCTCACAGAGTTTCACTATTCTTTTCATTGAGCAGTTTGGTAACAGTGTTTTCTGGGAATCTGCAGTGGGGTATTTTGGAGTGCATTGAAGTTAATAGTGACAAACAAAATATCCTCAGACATAAACTAGAAAACAACTTCCTGAGAAACTGCTTTGTGATTTGAGAATTCATTTCACAGAATTATACCTTTCTTTCCATGGAACAGTTTTCTAGTACTGTTGTTGGGGAATCTGAGAAGGGATATTTTGGATGGCATTAAATCCTCTGGTAACAATGGAACTATCCTCAGATAAAACTAAAAGAAGCTTTCTGAGAAACTTCTTCATGAGGTGTGAATTCCTCTCACAGAGTTACACCTTTCTTTCCATGGAGCAATTTGCTAACCATGTTTTCATGGAAACTGAAAAGGGATATTTGGGATTGCATTAAGGCCTTTGATGAAAAGTAAATATTCACAGATAACAACTAGGAAGAAGCTTTCTGAGAAACTGCTTTGAGATGTGTGAATATATATCACAGAGTTACATGGTTCTTTACATTGAGCAGTTTGCTAACACTGTTTTCATGGAATCTGCAAAGGGATATTTCGGAGCGCATTGATGGTTAAGGTGAGAAAGGAAATGCCCTCATATAAAACCAGAAAGAAGCTTACTGAAAAAATGCTTTATGATGTGGTAATTCATCTCACAGTGTTACATGATTATTTTCATCGAGAAGTTTGGTGGCACTGTTTTGGGAAATCTGAGAAGGGATATTTTGGATCACTTTGAAGCCTATGGTGACAAGGGAAATATACTCAGATAAAACAAGAAAGAATTTTCTGAGAAAGTTCTTTGTGATGTGTGAATTCATCTCACCGAGTTACACTGTTCTTTTCATTGAGCAGTTAGCTATCACTGTTTTCTTGGAATCTGCAATAAGTCGGAGCACTTTGAAGCTTAGGGAGACAAAGGAAATATCCTCAGACAAAAAATAAAAGAATCTTTTGAGAAACTGCTTTGTGATTTTGAATTCATCTCACAGAGTTACATGATTCGTTTCAAGGATCAGTTTGGTAACACTGTTTTGACTAATCTGAGAAGGGATATTTGGGATCGTATTTAAGCCTATGGTGACAAAGGATATATCATCAATAAAACTTGAAGAAAGTTTTCTGAGAAAGTTATTTGTGATGTGTGAATTCACCCAAGAGACTTACACTGTTATTTTCATTGAGCAGTTTGATAATACTATTTTCGTGGAATCTGCAATGGGATATTTTGTAGAGTATTGAAGCTAATGGTAACAAAGGATATCTCCTCAGATAAAACCAAAGGAGGCTTTCCGAGAGACTGCTTTATCGTGTGTGAATTGATTTCACAGAGTTTCAATGTTCTTTTCATTGAGCAATTTGGTAACAGTGTTTTCTTGGAATCTGCAATTGGATATTTTGGAGCACATTGAAGCTTATAGTGACAAACAAAATATCCTCAGACAAAACTAGAAAGAAACTTCCTGAGAAACTGGTTTGTGATTTGAAAATTCATCTCACAAAATTGCACCATTCTTTTCATTGAGCAGTTTGGTAGCACTGTTTTGGGGAATATGAGAAGGGATACTTTGGATAGCATTAAATCCTGCAGTGACAGTGGAAATATCCTCAGATGAAAACTAGAAAGAAGCTTTCTGAGAAACTTCTTCATGATGTGTAAATTCATCTCACAGAGTTACACCATTTTTTCCATGGAGGAGTTTTATAACACTGTTTTCATGGAATCTGCAAAGGAATACTTGGGATCACGTTGAGGCCTATTGTGATAAAGGGATTATCCTCAGATAAAACTAGAAAGAAGCTTACTGAGAAACTTCTTTGTGATGTGTGAGTACATCTCACAGAGTTACACCTTTCTTTTCATTGAACAGTTTGCTAACACTTTTTTTCTTGGAATCTGCAAGGGGATATTTGGAGTACATTGAGGCCTATGGTGAAAACTAACTATCCTCAGATAAAATCCAAAAGCAACATTCAGAGAAAGTGCTTTGTGATGTATGAATTCATCTCACAGATTTACACTGTTACTTGAATCTGCAAGGGGATATTTGGAGCACATTGAGGCCTATGGTGCAAAACTAAATATCCTCAGATAAAAGCCAAAAGCAACTTTCAAAGTGCTTTGTGATGTATGAATTTATCACACAGATTTACACTGTTCTGTTCTTTGAGCAGATTGATAACACTGTTTTCGTGGAATCTGCACAAGGATATTTTGTAGTTCATCAATGCCTATGGTGATGAAGGAAATATCCTCAGATAAAACCAAAAGAAACTTTCTGTAAAACTGCTTGGTGATTTGTGAATTCATCTCATGGAGTTACAAAATTGTTTTCATGTATCATTTTGGTAGCACTGTTTTAGGGGAATGTGAGAAGTGATATTTTGGATCGCATTGATGCCTATCGTGACAAGGAAAATAACCTCTGATAGAAACTAGAAAGACTCTTTCTGACAAATGTCTTTGTGATGTGTGAATTCGTCTCACAGAGTTACACATTTCTTTTCTTGGGGCCGTTTGCTAACACTGTTTTTGTGGAATCTACAAAGGTACATTTGGGAGCACATTGAGGCCTATAATGAAAAGAGAAATATCCTGACATAAAAATTAGAAAGAAGCATTCTGAGAAACTGCTTTGGGATATGTGAATTCATCTCTCAGAGTTACACTGTTCTGTTCTTAGAGCAGTGTGGTAACACTGTTTATGGGGAATCTGCAAAAGGATATTTGGGAGGACATTGAAGCTTAAGGAGACAAAGGACTTATCCTCAGACAAAACTAGAAAGAATGTTTCTGAGAAACTTCTTTTTGATGTTGAATTCATCTCACAGAGTTACATGATTCTTTCCATGGATCAGTTTGGTAGCACTGTTTTTGGTTAGTCTGAGACGGTATACCCTTATCGCATTGAAGCTTACGGTGACAAAGGAAATATTCTCATAAAAAACTAGAAAGAAACTTTCTGAGAAACCGCTTTGTGATGTGTGAATTCATCTCACTGAATTACACTGAGCTTTTTATTGAATATTTTGATAGCACTGTTTTTGTGGAATCTGCAACAGGATATTTGGGAATGCATTGAAGCCTATATTGAAAAAGGAAATATCCCCAGTAAAAACCAAAAAGAAGCTTTCTGAAAGACTGATTTGTGATTTGTGAATTCATCTCATGGGGTTACATCTTTCCTTTCATAGAGCAGTTTGGAAGCACTCTTTTTGGGGAACATGAGAAGGGATACCTTGGATTGCATTGAAGCCTATGGTGAGAAAGGAAATACCTTCAGATAAAAACTAGAAAGAAACATTCTGAGAAACTACTTTGTGATGTGTGAACTCATCTCACAGAGTTACGCCACTGTTTACGTGGAGCACTTGGCTAACAGTCTTTTCGTGGATTCTGTAATAGGATATTTCAGAACACATATAAGCCTATGGTGACAAATGAAATATCCCCAGACAAAAACCAAAAGGAAGCTTTCTGTGAAACTGCTTTGTAATGTGTGAATTCACTGATTTCTTGGAATCTGCAAAGGGATATTTTGGAGCACTTTGAAGCTTATAGTGACAAGGAAATATGCTCATATAAAAACTAGAAAGAAGCTTTCTGAGAAACCAATTTGTGAC
>NW_016805197.1:203599-217835 GCF_001698545.2 Rhinopithecus bieti | reverse complement strand
TGAAAAGGAAATAACTTCAGATAAAAACTGTAAAGAAGCTATTCGAGAAATGGTTTTATGATGTGTGTATTCATCTCATAGAGTTTAACCTCTCTGTTGATTGAGCAATTTGGAATCACTGTTTTCGTGTTATCTGAGAGGAGTTATTTGGGAGGTCACTGAAGCCTATCATGACAAAGGAAATACCTCAGATAACAATCAAGAAGAAGCTTTATGTGAAACTGTTTGGAATGTGTGAATTCATTTCAGAGTTTTACAATTCTTTTTATTGATAAGTTTGCTAACACTTTTTTCAATTAATCTGCAATAGAATATTTAGGAGCACTATTAGGAATATGGTGAAAAAGGAAATATCCTCAGAAAAAAACTAGAAAGATATTTTCTGAGAAACAGCTTTTGATATGTGAATTCATCTCACAGAGTTACACCATTCTATTCATGGAACAGCTTGGTAGCACTGATTTTGGGCAACCTGAGAAGGGATATTTTGGATTGCATAGAAGCCTATGGTAATAAAGGAAATATCCTCAGATAAAATCTAGAAAAAAACATTCTGAGAAACTTTCTTGTGATGTGTGAATTCATATCACCGAGTTTCACTACTCTCTTCATGGATCACTTTGGTAGCACTGTTTTAGGGAATTTGAGAAGGGATATTTTGGATGGCCTTGAAGCCTGTGGTGACAAAGGAAATATCCTCAGATAAGAACCAAAATATTTTGAGAATCTGCTTTGTGATGTGTGAATTCATCTCACTGAGTTACAACATTCTTTTCATTGAGAAGTTTGCTAACACTATTTTCATGGCATCTGCAAAGGGATATTTGTGAGCTCATTGAGGCCTATGGTGAAAAGGAAATATCCTCAGACAAAACTAGAAAGAATCTTTCTGAGAAACTGCTTTGTGATGTGTAAATTCATCTCACAGAGTTACACTGTTCCTTTCATTCAGTTGTTTGCTAACACTATCTTCATGCAGTCTGCATTAGGATATTTCAGAGCATACTGAAGCTTATTTTGACAAATGAAATATCCTCATATAAAACTGGAGGAAATATCATCAAAAAAAAAAGGCAATATCCATATATGAAAACACCTTGTAATGGGTTAATTCATCTCACAGAATTACAAAATACTTTTATAGCGCAGTATTGTAACACTGTTTTGAGGAATCTAAGAAGGGATATTTTGATCTCAATGAAGCCTATGATGACAGAGGAAATATCCTTAGATAAGAACTAGAAAGAAGCTTTCTGAGAGACTGCTTTGTGATGTGTGAATTCATCTCACAGAGTTACACTCTTATTTTCATTGAGCAGTTTGCTAACAGTAATTTCTTGGAATCTGCAGTGGGATAGTTTGGACTGCATTGAAGTTTATGGTGACAAAGGAATTATCTTCATATAAAAAATAGAAAGAAGCTTTCTGAGAAAGTGCTTTGTGATGTGCTAATTCAATTCACAGAGTTATATGATTCTATTCATGGATCACTTTGGTAGAACTGTTTTAGGGGAATCTAAGAAGGGATATTTTGGATCACATTGAAACCTATTGTGAAAAGGGAATATCCTCAGATAAAAAATAGAAAGAAGCTTCCTGAGAAAGTTCTTTGTGATGTGTGAATTCTTCTCAAAATGTTACACTTTTCTTTTCATGGAGCCATTTGATAACACTGCTTTCGTGGAATCTGCAAAGGGATATTTGGGAACACATTGAAGCCTATAGTGAAAAAGGAAATATCCTCAGGTAAAATCTAGAAAGAGTCATTCTGAGAAACTGCTCTGTGATGTGGGAATTCATCATACAGTGTTACAGCGTTCATTTTGTCGAGCAGTTTGATAACTGTTTTGTGGAATTTGCAATAGGGTATTTGGGAGAGCATTGAGGCCTATTGTGACAGAGAAAATGTCCTCAGATGAAAACCAAAAGAAGTTTTCTGTGAAACTGTTTTGTGATGTGTGAATTCATCATACAGAGTTACATTGATCTTTCATTGAGAAGTTTGCTAACACGATTTTCATGGAATCTATGAGGGGATATTCCAGAGCACATTGATGAAGATGGTGACAAAGGAAATATCCTCAAATAAAACTAGAAAGAAGCTTTCTGTGAAATTGCTTTGTGGTGTGTGAATTCATCTCACAGATTTACATGACTGTTTTCTTTGAGCAGTTTGCTAACACTGCTTTCGTGGAATCTACAATAGGATATTAGAGAGATCTTTAAAGCCTATATTGACACTAGAAATATCCTCCGACAAAACCAAAAGAAGCTTTCTGAGATGCAGCTGTGTGATGTGTGAATTCAAGTCACAGATTTATATCTTCCTTTTCATGGAGCACTTTTCAACCCTATTTTCGTGGAATCTACAAAGGCATAATTGGGAGCACATTGAGGCCTGTGGTGAAAAGGAAACATCCTCAGAGAGAAAGTAGAAAGAAGCTTTCTGAGAGATTGTTTTGTGATTTGTGAACTCATCTCATAGAGTTACTTGATTATTTTCATGAGGCAGTTTGGTAGCACTGTTTTGGAAATCTGAGAAAGGATATTTTGGATCGTATTGAAGCCTATGGTGACAAAGGAAATATCCTCCGACAAAATTAGAAAGAAGCTTTCTGAAAATGTCTGTGATTTGTGAGTTCATCTCACAGAGTTACACCTTTCTTTACATGGAGCAGTTTGATAACACTACTTTTGTGGAGTCTGCAAAGGAATATTTGGGAGTGCATTGAGGCCTATAGTGTAAAGGATATATCCTCAGAAAACTACAAAGAATCTTTCTGAGAAACTGCTCTGTGATGTGAAAACTCATCATACAGAGTTACACCATTCATTTAAATGAGCAGTTTGATAGCACCGTTTTCATGGAATCTGCAATATCATATTTGGTAGTGCATTGAAGCCTTTGCTGACAAAGTAAATATCCTCAGACAAAACCAGAAAGAAGCTTTCTGAGAAACTGCTTTGGGATGTATGAAATCCTCTCACAGATTTACACCTTTCTTTAAATGGATCAGTTTGCCAACACTTTTTTGGTGGAATCTGCAAAGGGATATTTGCAAGTGTTGAAACCTATGTTGACAAAGGAAATATACTCAATTAAAACAAAAGAAGCTTTCTGTGAAATTGCTTTGTGACTTGTAAATTCATCTCACAGAATCACACGGTTCTTTTCATAGAGAAGTTGTCTAACAATTTTCTTGGAATCTGCAATGGGATATTTGGGAGCGCATTGAGGCCTATGGTGTAAAAGGAACTATCCTCATATAAAACTAAAAGAAGCTTTCTGAAAAAATGATTTCTGATTTCTGAAATCATCTCTCAGAGTTACACTGTTCATTTCATTGAGCAGTTTGCTAACACTGTTGTCTTGGAGTCTGCAATGGGATATTTCGGAGCACATTGAAGCTTTTGGTGAAAACGAAATACCCTCATATAAAACTAGAAACCTTTCTGAGACACTGCTTTGTGATGTGGTAATTCATCCCACAGAGTTACATGATGATTTTCATGGATCTGTTTGGTTGCACTGTTTTGGGGAATCTGAGAAGGGATATTTTGGATCGCATTGAGGCCTAGTGTGAAAAAATAAATATCCTCAGATAAAACAACAAAGAAACTTTCTAGTAAAGTTCTTTTGACGTGTAAATTCATCTCTCAGAATTACACCTTTCTTTTCATGGAGCAGTTTAATAGCACTGTTTTGTGGAATCTGCAAAGTGATATTTGGAGTGCATTGAGGACTATTGTGAGAAAGGAAATATCTTCACATAAATACTAGAAAGAAGCCTTCTGAGAAACTGCTTTGTGATGTGTGAATTCATCTCACAGAGATACACCATACTTTTCATTGAGCAGTCTGCTAACGCTATTTATGTGAAATCTGCAAATGGATATTTGGGAGCACATTGAGGCCTATAATGAGAAAGGAAATATCCTCAGATAAAAGTACAAAGAAGCTTTCTGAGAAATTTTTTTATGTCTGAATTCGTCTCACAGTGTTACAGCATTCATTTCATTGAGCAGTTTGATAACACTATTTTCATGGAATCTGTAATAGGATACTTGGGACCACATTGAGGTCTATGGTGACAAAGGATATATCCTCAGAGAAAAACCAACAAGAAGCTTTCTGAGAAACTGTTTTTTGATATGTGAATTCATCTCACAGAGATACATTGTTCTTTTCTTTGAGGACTTTGCTAACTCTGTTTTTTGAATCCACAATGGGATCTTTTGGAACGCATTAAAGTTTATGGTGACAAAGAATATATCCTCAGACAAAAGTAGAAAGAAGCTTTCTGAGAAAATGCTTTCTGATTTCTGAATTCATCTCTCAGAGTTACACATTTCTTTTAATGGAACAGTTTGTTAGCACAGTTTTTCGGGAATCTGAGAAGAGATATTTGGAAGAGTATTGAAGCCTATGGTGACCAAGGAGATATCCTTAGACAAAAACTAAAAAGAAGCCTTCTGAGAACCTATTTTGTGTTGTGTGAATTCACCTCACGGAGTTACAACGTTCTTTTCATTGAGACGTTTGCTAACAAAGTTTTCTCGGAATCTGCACTGGGATATTTCGAGGTGCGTTTAAGCTTATGCAGACAAAGGAAATAACCTTAGACAAAAACTAGAAAGAATCTTCCTGAGAAACTTGTTTGTGATGTGTGAATTCATCTTAGAAATTTACAGTGTTGTTTTCATTGAGCAGCTTGCTAACACTCTTTTCTTAGAATCTGCAATCGGATATTTCAGAGTATATTGAAGCTTATGGTGACAAAGGAAATATCGTCATATAAAAACTAGAAGGAAGCTTTCTGAGAAACTGCTTTATGATTTGTGAATTCATCTCACAGATTTACACCATTCTTTCCATGGAGCAGTTTAGTAGCACTCTTTTTGAGGAATCTGAGAAGGGATATTTTGGATCAGATTGAAGCCTGTAAGGAAAAAGGAAATATCCTCAGATAACAACTAGAAAGAGGTTTTCTGAGAAACTTCTCTGTGGTGTGTGAATTCATCTCACAGAGTAGCATGATTCTTTCCTTTGAGCAGTTTGGTAAAACTGTTTCCGTGGAATCTGCAATAGGATATTTTGCATTGAAGTGTATGATGACAAAGGAAATATCCTCAGACAAAAGACCAAAAAGATGATTTCTGAGAAACTGCTTTATGCTGTGTGAATTAATCTCACAGACTTATACCTTATTTTTTAGTGGAGGAGTTTCCTAACACTATTTTCGTGGAATCTGCAAAGGGATATTCCTGAGTGCAGTGAGTCCGGGGGTGAAAAAGGAAATATCCTCAGATAAAACTAGAAAAAACTTTCTATGAAACTGTTTTCTGACTTTTGAATTCAGCTCACAGAATAACACAATTCTTTTATGGATCATCTTGGTAGCACTGTTTTGGAGTATCTTAGAAGAGCTACTTTGGATCACTTTGAAGCCTACAGTTACAAAGGAAATATCCTCAGCTAAAAACTAGAAAAAAGCTTTCTGAGATAGTTCCTTGTGATGTGTGAATTCTTCTCACACAGTTACACTTTTCTTTTGGTGGAGCAGTTAGCTAACACTGTTTTTGTGGAATCTGCAAAGGGATATTTCAGAGAATCTTGAGGCCTGTAGTGAAAAAGGAAATATCCACAGATAAAACTAGAAAGAAGTTTTCTGAGAAACTGCTTTGTGATGTGTGAATTCATCTCACATAGCTACACCATTCTTGGCTTATATCAGTTGGAAGCACTGTTATTGAGGAATCTGAGAAGGGATATCTTAGATTGTATCAAAGCCTATGGTGACTAAGGAAATATCCTCAGATAAAAACTGTAAATAATCTTTCAGAGAAACTGCCTTATGATGTGTGTATTCACCTCACAGAGTAGCACAATTCTTTTCTTGGAGTAGTTTGGTAAAAATGTTTTTGTGGAATCTGCAATAGGATATTTGGGAGCGCATTGAAGGTTATGGTGACAAAGGAAATATCCTCAGACAAAAACCAAAAACAAGCTTTCTGAGAAACTGCTTAGTGGGGTGTGAATTCATCTCAGAGATTTACACCTTTCTTTTCATGGAGCAGTTGGCTAACACTATTTTCGTGGGATCTGCAAAGGGATATTCACAAGGGCAATGAGGCCTGTATTGAAAAAGGAAATATCTTCAGACAAAAACTAGAAAGAAACTTTCTCAGAAACTGCTTTATGATTTGCAAATTCATCTCACAGATTTACACAATGCTTTCCATGGAACAGTTTGGTATCACTGTTTTTGGAGAATTTGAACAGGGATATTTTGGATCGCATGGAAGCCTATGCTAACAAANCTCACAGAGTAGCACAATTCTTTTCTTGGAGTAGTTTGGTAAAATGTTTTGTGGAATCTGCAATAGGATATTTGGGAGCGCATTGAAGGTTATGGTGACAAAGGAAATATCCTCAGACAAAACCAAAACAAGCTTTCTGAGAAACTGCTTAGTGGGGTGTGAATTCATCTCAGAGATTTACACCTTTCTTTTCATGGAGCAGTTGGCTAACACTATTTTCGTGGGATCTGCAAAGGGATATTCACAAGGGCAATGAGGCCTGTATTGAAAAGGAAATATCTTCAGACAAAACTAGAAAGAAACTTTCTCAGAAACTGCTTTATGATTTGCAAATTCATCTCACAGATTTACACAATGCTTTCCATGGAACAGTTTGGTATCACTGTTTTTGGAGAATTTGAACAGGGATATTTTGGATCGCATGGAAGCCTATGCTAACAAAGGGAATATGCTCAGATAAAAACTATATAGAAGCTTTCTGATAAACTACTTTGTGATATGTATATTCATCTCACAGAGTAGCATGATTCTTTTCTTGGAGCAGTTAGCTAAAGCTGTTTTCGTGGAATCTGCAAAGGGATATTCAGGAGAACATTGAGGAATATGGTGAAAAAAGAAATAACCTCAGATAAAAATGAGAACGAAGCTTTCAGAGAAACGGTTTTCTGATGTGAGAATTCATCTCAGAGAATTACATCACACGTTTCATGAAGCAGTTTGGTAGCACTGTTTTTGGGGAATTTGAGAAGGGATAATGTGAATTGCCTTGGCCTATGTTGACAAAAGAAATATCCTCAGGTAAAAACTAGAAACAAGCTTTCTGAGGAACTTCTTTGTGATGTGTTATTTCATCTCACAGAGTCAAACAATGGGAGTGCATTGAACCCTATGGAGCAGTTGTGTAGCACTGTTTTTGTGGAATCTGCAATAGGATATTTGGGAGCGCATTGAAGGTTATGGTGACAAAGGAAATATCCTCAGACAAAACCAAAAGAAGCTTTCTGAGAAACTACTTTGTGATGTGTGAATTCATCTCAGAGATTTACACCTTTCTTTTCATGGAGCAGTTTGCTAACCCTATTTTCATAGAATCTGCAAAGGGATATTCATGAGCGCATTGAGACCTATTTTGAAATAGGAAATATCCTCAGATAAAAACTAGAAAAAAGCTATCTGAGAAACTGATTTATGATTTGGTAATTCATCTCACAGAGTTACAAAATTCTTTTCATGGAGCAGTTTGGTAGCAGTGTTTTTCCGGGATCTGAGAGGGGATATTTTAGATTACATTGAAAACTATGGTGACAAAGGAAATATCCTCAGATAAAAACTAGAAAGAAGCTTTCTGAGAAAGCTCTCTGTGATGTGTGAATTCATCTCACAGAGATACGCCTTTCTTTTCATGAAGCAGTTTGCTAACACTGTTTTCGTGGAATCTGCAACAGGATATTTGGCAGTATATTGAAGTCTATGGAGACTAAAGAAATATCCTCCCAGAAAACAAAACAAAACAAAACAAAAAAAGCTCTCTGAGAAACTGCTTTGTGATGTGTGAATTCAGCTCACAGACTTACACTGTTCTTTTCATTAAGCAGCTTGTTACACTGCTTTCTTGGAATATGCAATGGGATATTTTGGAGCAAATTGAAGTTTATGGTGCCAAGGAAAATATCATCATATAGAAACTAGAAAGAAGCGTTCTGAGACACTACTTTGTGATATGTTAATTCATCTCACAGAGGTACACGATTCTTTTCATTTTCAGTTTGGTAGCACTGTTTTGGGGAATCTGAGAAGGTATATATTGGATCACGTTGAAGCCTATGGTGACAAAGGAAATATCATCAGATAAAAACTAAAAATAAGCTTTCTGAGAAACTGCTTTGTGATGTGTGAGTTCATCTCACAGAGTTACACTGCTCTTCTTATTGAGAAGTTTGATAACACTGTTTTCATAGAATCTGAAATAGGATATAAGACTGCACATTGAATCCTATGGTGACAAACGAAGTATCCGCATAGAAAAACTAGAAAGATGCTTTCTGAGAAACCACTGTGTGTTGTGTTAATTCATCTAACAGAGTTACACAACTCTCTCATGGAGCAGTTTGCTAGCACTGTTTTAGGGGAATCTTAGATGGGATATTTTGGATTGCTTTGAAGCCTGTGGTGACAAAGCAAATATCCACTGATAAATACTAGATTGAAGCTGTCTGAGAAAGTTCTTTGTGATGTGTGAATTATTCTCACAGAGTTAGACCTTTCCTTTCATGGAGCAGTGTGCTAACGCTGTTTTCCTGGAATCTGCAAGTGGACATTTGGGAGCGCATAGATGCTATGGTGAAAAAGGAAATATCCTCAGACAAAAACCAGAAAGAAGCTTTCTGAGAAACTGCTTTGTGATGTGTGAATTCATCTTACAGTTACACTCTTCTTTTCATTGAGCAGTTGGATAACACTGTTTTCTGGGAATCTGCAATGGGATTTTTTGGTGTGTATTGATGATTATGGTGACAAAGGAAATATGCTCGCATAAAATCTAGAAAGAAGCTTTCTGAGAAACTGCTTTGTGAAGTGTTAACTCATCTCACAGAGTTACACAATTCTTTTCATGGATCAGTTTGGTAACACTTTATTTGGGAAAATCAGAAGGGAAATTTGGATCACATTGAAGCCTATGGTGACAAAAAATATTCTCAGATAAAACTTAGAAGGAGGCTTTCTGAGAAAGTTCTTTGTGATGTGTAAATTCATTCAGAGAGTTACAACTTTCTTTTCATGGAGCAGTTTGCTAAAACTGTTTTTGTGGACTCTGCAAAGGGATATTTGGGAGCGATTTGAGACTGATCATAAAAAAGGAAATATCTTCAGAGAGAAACCAAAAAGAAGCTTTCTGTGAAACTGCTTTGTGATTTCTGAATTCATCTCACAGGTTTACACCTTTCTTTTCATGGAGCAGTTTGCTACATCAATTTTTGTGGAATCTGCAAAAGGATATTTGAGAGCGCTTTGATGCCTATGGTGAAAAAGGAAATATCCTCAGAAAAAAACAGAAAGAAGCTTTCTGAGAAATTGCTTTGTGACGTGTGAATTCAACTCACAGATTTACACTGTTATTTTCATTGAACAGTTTGATAACACTGTTTTCTTGGAATCTGCAATCTGATATTTCAGAGCGCATCAAAGCTTAGTGTGACAAAGGAAATATCCTCATATAAAAACTAGACAGAAGCTTTCTGAGAACCCACTTTTTGATGGGTTAAATCATCTCAGAGTGTTACACGATTCTTTTCATGGATCAGTTTGATAGCACTGTTTTTGGGGAATGTGAGAAGGGACATTCTGTATCACATTAAAGCCTATGGTGACAAATGAGATATCCTCAGACAAAAACTACAAAGAAGAATGCTGAGACAGTTCTTTGTGATGTTTGAATTCATCTCACAGAGTCACACCTTTCTTTTCATGGAGCAGGTTGCTAACACTCTTTTCGTGGCATCTGCGTTGGGATATTCTCAATCACATTGAGGCCTATGGTGAAAAGGGAAATATCCTCAGATAAAAACTAGAAATAAACCTTCTGAGAAACTATTTTTGGATGTGTGAATTCATCTCACAGAGATACACTGTACTTTTCATTGAGTAGTATGATAACACTATTTTCGTGGTATCTGCAATAGGACATTTGGGAGTACATTGAACCCTATGGTGACAAAGGAATTATCCTAAGAAAAAAATCAAAAAGAAGCATTCTGAGAAACTGCTTTGTGATGTGTGAATTCATATCACAGATTTACACCTTTCCTTCCATGGAGCAGTTTGCAAACACTATTTTCGTGGAATCTACAAAGGGATATTCATGAGTGCATTGAGGCAAATGGTGCAAAAGAAAATATCCTCAGAAAAAAACTAGAAAGAGAATTTCTGAGAAACAGCTCTGTGATGTTTGAATTCATTTCACAGAGTTACACTGTTTTTTTCACTGAGAAATTGGATAACACTTTATTTGTGGAATCTGTGGTGGAATATTATGGAGAGCATTGAGGAATATGGTGAAAAAGGAAATATGCTGAGATAAAAACTAGAATGAAGCTTTCTGAGAAAGAGTTATGTGATGTTTGAATTCATCTCACAGAGTTACACCATTCTTTTCAGGAGCAGTTTAATGTCATGATTTTTGGGGAATCTGAGAAGGGATATTTTGGATCACATAGAAGCCTATGGTGTCAAAGGAAATATCCTTAGATAAAAACTAGAAAGAAGCTTTCTGAGAACCTTCTTTGTGATGTATGAATTCATCTCACAGAGTTACACCTTTCTTTCCAGGGAGCAGTTTGCTAACACTGCTTTCGTGGAATCTGCAAAGGGATACTCCCAGGTGCTTTGAGGCCTGTGGTGGTAAAGGAACTATCCTCAGAAAAAAACTAGAAAGAAGCTTTCTGAGAAAATGCTTTGTGATTTGTGAATTCATCTCACAGTGTTACAGGATTATTTGCATTGAGAAATTTTTTAGCACTCTTTTTGTGGAATCTGAGAAGGGATATTTTGGATAACATTGAAGCCTATGGTGACAAATGAAATATCCTCATATGAAATTTAGAAAAAAATCTTTCTGAGAAAAAGCCTTTTGAAGAGTTAATTCATCTGAAGAGTTACACGATACTCTTCATGGATCAGTTTGGTAGCACTGTTTTTGGGGGACCTGAGAAGGGATAATTCTCAGATTGAATTCTCATTGAAGCATATGGTGACAATGGAAATATATTCAGATACAAACTAGAAAGAATCTTTCTGAGAAAGTTCTTTGTGACGTGTGAACTCATCTCACAGAGTTACACCTTTCTTTCATGTAGCAGTGTGCTAACACTGCTTTCATGGAGTCTGCAAAGGAATATTTCGGAGTGAGTTGAGGCCGATCGTAAAAAAGGAAATGTCCTCAGACAGAAACCAAAAAGAAGCTTACTGTGAAACAATACTGTGACGTGTGAATTAACCTTACAGACTTACACTGTTATTTTCATTGAGCAGTGTGCTAACACTGTTTACTTGGAGTCTGCAATCTGATATTTTGGAGTGCATTGAATCCTATGGTGACAAAGGAAATATCCTCAAATAAAAACTTGAAATAAGCTTTCTGAGAAAGTTTTTTGTAATGTGTGGATTCGTCTCACATAGTTACACTGTTTGTGTCATTCAGTAGTTTGGCTACACTGTTTTCTTGGAATCTGCAATGGGATATTTCAGAGTGCATTGAAGCTTAGGGTGACAAAGGAAACATTCTCATATAAAAACTAGAAAGAAGCTTTCTGAGAAATCGCTTTGTGATGTGCTAATTCGTCTCACAGAGTTACATGTTTCCTTTCATGGATCATCTTTATAGCACTGTCTTGGGAAACTTAGAAGGGATATTTTGCAACGCATTGAAGCCTTTTGTGACAAAGGAAATATCCTCATATAAGAACAGGAAAGAAGCTTTCTGAGAAACTGCTTTGTGATTTGTTAATTCATCAGACAGAGTTATGACTTTCTTTTCATGGAGCATTTTGATAACACTGTTTTTGTGGAATCTGCACAGGGATATTTGGGAAGGCATTGAGGCCTATAATGAAAAAAAGAAATATCCTCAGATAAAAAGCAGAAAGCAGCTTTCTGAGAAAGTGCTTTGTGATTTGTGAATTCATCTCAGAGGGGTACACCGCCTGTTTCACTCAGTAGTTTGCTAAAACTATTTTCTTGGAATCTGCAATTGTATATTTCAGAGATCATTGAAGCTTGCGGTGACAAAGGAAATAAACTCAGGCAAAAGCTAGAAAGAAACTTTGTGATAAACTGCTTTGTGATTTGTGAATTCATCTCACTGAGTTACACGACTCTTTTCATGGAAGAGTTTGGCAGCACTGTTTTGGGAAATCTAAGAAGGGATATTTTGGATCGCATTGAAAGCCTATGGTGACAAAGGAAACATAATCATAGAAAACGAAAAGAAGCTTTCTGAGAAGCAGTTTATGATGAGAGAATTCGTCTCACAGAGTTACACTGTTCTTTTCATTGAGTACTTTGCTAACACTGTTTTCTTGGAATCTGCAATGCGATATTTTGGAGAACATTGAAGCTTATTGTGACAAAGGAAATATTCTGACACAAAAATTAGAAAGAAGCTTTCTGAGAAACTGCTTTGCTGTTTTGAAATACATGTCATAGAGTTATACCGTTCTTTTTATTGAGCAGTTTGCAAACACTGTTTTCTTCGAATCTGCAGTGGGATATTTGGAAGAACATTGAAACTAAGGGTGACAAAGGAAACATTCTCAGACGAAAATGAGAATGAAACTTTCTGAGAAACTGCTTTGTCATTTGTGAATTCATCTCACAGAGTTACATGATTCTTTTTATGGATCAGTTTGACACACTGTTTTTGGGGATCTGAAAAGGGATATTTTGGATCGCATTGAAGCTTATGGTGACAAAGGAAATATCCTCAAATAAAAACTTGAAATAAGCTTTCTGAGAAAGTTTTTTGTAATATGTGGATTCGTCTCACATAGGTACACTGTTTGTGTCATTCAGCAGTTTGGCTACACTGTTTTCGTGGAATCTGCAAAGAGATATTCACGAGCTCATTGAGACCTATTTTGAAAAAGGAAATATCCTCAGACAAAAACTAGGAAGAAGCTTTCTGAGAAACTGTGATTTGTGAATTCATCTCACAGTGTTATATGATTCTGTTCATGAAGCAGTTTGGTAGCCCTGTTTTCTTGGAATCCACAATGGGATATTTTGGGGCATATTGAAGCTTATGGTGACAAAAGTAAACATCGTCAGAGCAAAACTAGAAAAAAGCTGTCTGAGAAACTGTTTTGTGTTTTGTGAATTCATCTAACAGACTTTCATGATACTTTGCATGGAGCAGTTTGGTAGCAATGTTTTTCGGGAATCTGAGAAGGGATATTTTAGATCACGTTGAAAACTATGGTAACAAAGGACATACCCTCAGATAAAAACTAGAAAAAAACCTTCTGAGAAAGCTCTCTGGGATGTGTGAATTCGTCTCACAGAGGTACACATTTATTTTCATAAGGCAGAGTGCTAACACCATTTTCATATAATTTGAATACAGATATTTTGTAGCACATGGAGGCCTACAGGGAAAAAGGGAATATCCTCAGATGAAAACTATAAAGATGCTTTCAGAGAAACAGCTTTGTCATGTGTGAATTCATCTCACAGAGTTACGCTGTTCTTTTTATAGAGCAACTTGATAACACTGTTTTTGTAAAATCTGCAATAGGATGTTTTGGAGTGCATTGAAGTCAATAATGACAAAGGAAATATCATCAGACTAAAACCGAAAAGAAACTTTCTGAGAAACTGCTTTGTGATGTGTCAATTTATCTCACAGAGTTACACTGTTCTTTAAATTGAGCAGTTTGCTAACACTGTTGTCTTGGAATCTGTAATGGGATATTTCAGATAGCATTGAAGCTTATGGTGACAAAGAAAATATCCTCTGACAAAAACTAGAAAGAAATTTTCTGAGAGACTGCTTTCTAATTTGTGAATTCAACTCACAGAGTTATAGGATTCTTTTCTTGGAGAAGTTTGTTAACGCTGTTTTTTGGAATCTGAAAAGTGATATTTTGGATCGGGTTGAAGCCCATGCCGACAAAGGAAATATCCTCGTATAAAAACTAGAAAGAAGCTTTCTGAAGAACTGCTTTGTGATGTGTTAATTCATCCCATAGAGTTACATGATCGTTCTCATGGATCAGTTTTGTAGCACTGTTTTTGGGGAATCTGCAATAGGATATTTGGGAGTGCATTGAAGCCTATGGTGATGAAGGAATTATCCTCAGACAGACAAAAACCAAAAAGAAACATTCCGAGAAACTACTTTGTGATTCATCTCAGATATTTA
>NW_016805197.1:185290-202114 GCF_001698545.2 Rhinopithecus bieti | reverse complement strand
ATATTTTGAAGCACATTGAACCTTATGGTGACAAAGGAAATATACTCATATAAAAACTAGAAAGAAGGTTTCTGAGAAGCCGCTTTGTGATGTGTTAATTCTGCTCACAGAGTTACACAGTGATTTTCATGGCTCAGTTTGGTAGCACAGTTTTTGGGGAATGTCAGAAGGGACATTTTGGATCGACTTGAAGCCTATAGTGACAAAGAAAATATTCTCAGATAAAAACCAAAAAGAATTTTCTGGGAAACTTCTTTGTGATTTGTGAATTCATCTCACAGAGTTACACATTTCTTTACATTACGCAGTTTGTAAACACTGTTTCCTTGGAATCTACAATGGGATATTACAGAGTTAAAAGAGGCTTGTGGTGACAAAGGAAATATCCTCAGAGAAAAACTAGAAGGAAGATCTCTGAGAAACTTTTTTCCAATTTGTGAACTCATCTCACAGAGTTACACTTTTCTTTTCATGGATCAGCTTTTAGGAATGTTTTTGGGAAATCTCAGAAGGGATATTTTGGATTGCATGGAAGCCTATGGTGACACGGAAAATATCCTCAGGTAAAATCTTGAAAGAATCATTCTGAGAAACTTCTTTATATGTTAATTCATCTCACAGAGATACACTGTTCTTTTCATTGAGAAGTTTGCTAACACTTTTATCATGGAATGTTTGATGGGATATTCCAGAGCACATTGAAGAATATGATGAAAAGAAAATATCCTCAGATAAAAGGAGAAAGAAGTTTTCTGAGAAACTACTTTGTGATGTGTGAATTCCTCTCACAGAGTTACACTGTTCTTTTCATTGAGCAGTTTGCTAACACTGTTTTGTTGGAATCTGCAATGGGATGTTTTGGAGTGCATTGAAGCTTACATTGACAAAGGAAATATCCTCAGACAAAACTAGAAAGAACCTTTCTGAGAAACTGTTTCTGATTTGTGAATTCATCTCAGAGTTTCACCTTTCTTTTCATGGAGCAGTTTGTTAGCACCTTTATGGGGAATCTGAGAAGGGATATTTTGGATCGCATTGAAGCCTATGGTGGCAAAGGAAATATCCTTAGATTAAAACTAGAAAGAAGCTTTCTGAGAACCTGCTTTGTTACGTGGGAATTCATGTCACAGAGCCACACCTTTCTTTTCATGGATCAGTTGGCTTACACTGTTTTCATGGAATCTTTTAAGGGATATTTGAGAGCACATTGAGGCCTATGGTGAAAAGTAAATATTTCCAGATAAAACTAGAAAGAAGCTTTCTGAGAAACTTCTTCCTGATATGTGAATTTATCTCTCATAGTTACACTATTCCTTTCATTGAGCGGTTTGCTAACTCTGCTTTCTTGGAATCTGCAAAGGGATATTTTGGAGCACATTCAAGCTTATGGTGACAAAGGAAATATCCACAGACAAAATCTAGAAAGAAGCTTTCTGATAAACTGCCTTATGATGTGTGAATTCATCTCACATAGTTACACCTTTCTTTTCATGGAGCAGTTTGTTAGCACTATTTTTGGTGAATCTGAGAAGGAATACTTTGGATTGCCTTGAAGCCTATGGTGACAAAGGAAATATCCTCAGATAAAAACTAGAAAAAAGCTTTCTCAGATAGTTCTTTGTGATGTGTGAATTCATCTCACATAGTTACACCATTGTTTTCTTATATCAGTTGGGACCACTCTTGTTGGGGAATCTGAGAAGGTATATCTTTGATTACATCAAAGCCTAGGGTGACAAAGGAAATATCCTCAGATCAAAACTGGTGAGAATCTTTCAGAGAAACTGCTTCATGACGTGCGAATTTATCTTACAGAGATACACGCTTCTTTTCATTGAACAGTTTGCTAACACTCTTTTCATAGAATCTGCAATAGGATGTTTTGGAGTGCATTGAAGCCCATGGTGACAAAGGATATGTCCTCAGATAAAAATCGAAAACAAGCATTCTGAGAAACTCTTTTGTGATGTGTGAATTTATCTTACAGAGTTACACTCTCCTTTTCATTGAGCAGTTTGCTATCACGTTTTTGTTGGAATCTGCAATGGGATATTTTGGAGGGCATTGACGCTTCTGGTGACAAAGGAAATATTCACAGACAACAACTAGAAAGAAGCTTTCTGAGAAACTGCTTCACGATTTGTGAATTTACCTCGCAGATTTACACGAGTCTTTTTATGGAGCAGTTTTTTGGCACTGCTTGTGGGGAATGAAGGGATATTTTGGACCGCAGTCAAGCCTATGGGGAAAAAGTAAATAATTTCAGATAAAAACTAAAATAAGCTTTCTGAGAAACTTGTTTGTGATGTGGGAATTCATCTCACAGAGGTACACTTTGCTTTTCATGGAGCAGCTTGCTAACACTGTTTTCGTGGAATCTGCCAAGGGATATTTCGGAGCACATTGAGGCCTACAGTGAAAAAGAAAATATACTCAGACAAAAACCAAAAAGAATCTTTCTGAGAAACTGATTTCTGATTTGTGAATTCATCTCTCAGAGAGGCACTTTCTCTTTCATTGAGCAGTTTGCTAACACTGTTTTCTTGGAATGTGCACTGGGATATTTTGGAGCAAGTTGAAGCTTATGGTGACAAAGGAAATATCCTCATGTAAAAAGTAGAGAGAAGTTTCCTGAGAAACCACTTTGTGATGTGTTAGTTTATCTCAAAGATTTACACGATTCTTTTCATGCATCAGTTTGGTAGCACTGTTTTTGGGGAATCTGAGAAAGGATATTTTCAATGGCTTTGAAGCCAATGATGACAAAGGAAATATCCTCAGATAAAATCTAGAAAAATCTTTCTGAGAAAATTCTTTGTGATATGTGAATTCACCTAACAGAGTTGCACCTTTCTTTTCATGGAGCAGTTTGCTGACACTGTTTTCGTGGAATCTGCAAAGGGATATATGGGAGTGCATTGAAGCCAATGATGAAAAAGGAAATATCCTCAGATATAAACTACAAAGAAGCTTTCTGAGAAACTGCTTTGTGATGTGTGAATTTATCTCACAGAGTTACACTGTTCTTTTCATTGAGCAGTTTGAAAACACAGATTGCATGGAATCTGCAATTGGATATTTGAGAGCCCATTGAAGCCTAGGGTGACAAAGAGATTATCATCAGACAGAAAACAAAAAGAAGCTTTCTGAGAAACTGCCTTGCGATATGGGAATTCATGTCACATATTCGTACCTTTCTTTTCATGGAGCATTTTGCTAACACAATTTTCGTGGAACCTGCAAAGGGATATTCACGAGCAAATTGAGGCAAACGTTGTAAAGGGAGAAATCTTCAGACAAAAACTTGAAAGAAGCTTTCTGAGAAACTCTTTTGTGATGTGTGAATTAATCTCTCATAGTTACAACATTCTGTTTAATGAGCAATTTGCTAACACTTTTTTGGGGGAATCAGCATTGGTATATTCCGGAGCGCATTGGGGAATATGGGGAAAAAAGGAAATATCCTCAGATAGAAACTAGAAAGAAGCTTTCTGAGAAACTGCTTTGTGATGTGTGAATTCATCTCACAGAGTAACACCATCCTTTACATGGAGCTGTTTGGTCGAACTGTTTTGGGGGAATCTAAGAAGGGATATTTTTGATCCCTTTGAACCCTGTGGTGGCGAAGAAAATGTCCTCAGGTAAAAACGAGAAAGAAGCTTTCTGAGAAGGTTCTTTGTGATGTGTGAATTCATCTCATACTGTTACACCTTTCTTCCCATGGAGCAGATTGCTAACACTGTTTTCATGGAATCTGCAAAGGGATATTTGGGAGTGCTCTGAGTCCTATGGTGAGAAAGGAAATACCCTCAGATAAAAACTAGAAAGAAGCTTTCTGAGAAACTGCTTAGTGATGTGTGAATTTGTCTCACAGAGTTAAACTGCTCTCTGCATTGAGCAGTTTGTTTACACTGCTTTCTTGGAATCTGCAATGGGGTATTTCAGAGCACCTTGTAGGGTATGGTAACAAAGGAAATATCCTCATATAAAAACTAGAAGGAAGATTTCTGAGAAACTGCTTTGTGATATGTTAGTTCATCTCAAAGAGCTACACAATTCTTTTCATGGAAAATTTTGGTAGCAGTGTTTTGGGGGAATCTGAGAAGGGATATTTTGGTTTCATTGAAGTCTATGGTGAGAAAGGAAATATTCTAAGATAAAAACTAGAAAGAAGCTTTCTGAGAAAAGACTTTGTGATGTGTTAATTCATCTTACCGAGTTACACCTCTCTTTTCATGGAACAGTTTGTTAACACTGTTTTCATGGAATCTGCAATAAAATAGTCTGGAGCACATTGAGGTATAGTGAAAAATGAAATATCCTCATATAAAAACTAGAAAGAAGCTTTCTGAGAAACAACTTTGTGGTATGTTATTTCATGTCACAGAGGTACATGATCATTGTCATGTATGAGTTTGGTAGCAGTATCTTTGGGGAATCTTAGAAAGTATATTTTGGATCGCATTGAAACCTATGGTGACAAAGAAAATATCCTCTGATAAATACTAGAAAGAATCTTTCTCAGAAAGTTCTTTGTGATGTCTGAATTCATCTCACAGAGTTAAATATTTCTTCTCATGGACCAGTTTGATAGTACTGTTTTCCTAGAATCTGCAATAGGATATTTGAGAGCGCATTGAACTCCATGGTGACAAAGGAACTATCTTCAGAAAACAACCAAACAGAAACTTTCTGAGAAACGGCTTGTGATGTCTGAAAACATCTCAGAGTTACACCATTCTTTACATTGAGAAGTTTGCTCAATCTTTTTTCCTTTATTCTGCAATAGGATATTTGAGAGCACATTGAGCAATATGGTGAAAAAGGAAATATCCTCAGATATAAACAAGAAAGAACTTTTCTGATAAACTGCATTGCGATATGGGAATTCATCACAGAGTTACACGTTTCCTTCCATAGAGCAGTTTTGCCAACACTATTTTCATGGAATCTGCAAAGGGATATTTGTGAGCAAATTGAGGCAAATGGTGAAAAGGGAAATATCCTCACACAAAAACTACATAAAATCTTTCTGAGAAACTTCTTTGTGATGTGTGAATTCATCTCACAGAGTTACACCTCTCTTTCCATGGAGCACTTTGCTATCGCTCTTTTCATGGTATCTGCAATGTAATTTCCAGAGCACATTAGGCCTATAGTGAAAAAGAAAATATCCTCACATAAAAATTAGAAAGAAGCTTTCTGAGAAACCATTTTGTGATGTGTTATTTTATCTCACAGAGTTACAAGATCCTTTTCATGGATCAGTTTGGTAGCATTGATTTTGGGGAATCTGAGAAGGGATATTTTTGGATTGCTTTGAAGCCTATGGTTACAAAGGAAATATCTTCAGATAAAAACCAAAGAGCAGACTTCTGTGAAACGGCTTTGTGATGTGTGCATTCACCTCACAGGGTTACACCTTTTTTTCACTGAAAAGTTTGCTAACACTTTTTTCATTTCTTCTGCAATGGGATATTCAACAGCACATTGAGGAATATGGTGAAAAGGAAATATCCTCAAATAAAACTAGAAAGAAGTTTTGTGAGAATCTGCATTATGATATGTGAATTCATCTCACAGAGTTACACCATTTTATCATGGAACAGTTTGGCAGCATTATTTTGGGGAAATATGAGAAGGGATATTTCAGATCGCATCGAAACCTATGGTGACAAAGGAAATATCCACAGATAAAACCAGAAAGAAGCTTTCTGAGAAAGTTCTTTGTGATGTGTGAATTCGTATCACAGAGTTACACCTTTCTTTTCATTGCACAGTTAGTTAACGCTGTTTTCCTGGAATCTGCAATGGGATATTTGGGAGCACCTTGAGGCCTATGGTTTCAAAGCATACACTGTCAGATAAAACTAGAAAGAAGCTTTCTGAGAAAGCGATTTGTGATGTGTGAATTCATTTCACAGAGTGACACTGTTCTTTTCTTTGAGTAGCTTGATAACACTGTTTTCATGGAATTTGCAACAGGATATTTGGGAGCACATTGAAGCCTACAGTGACAAATTTAATAGCCTCAGACAAAACACAAAAGAAACTTTCTGAGAAACTCTTTGTGATGTGGCAATTCACCTTACAGATTTATACCTTTGTTTTCATGGAAAAGTTTGCTAACACTGTTTTCAAGGAATCTGCAATGGGATATTCTGGAACGCCTTAATGCCTGTAGTGAAAAGGAAATATCGTCATATAAAATTAGAAAGAAGCCATCTGAGAATTCCCTTTGTGATATGTTATTTAATCTCACAGCATTACACAATACTTTTCATGGAACACTTTGGTAGCCTTGTTTTGTTGAATGTGAGAAGGCATATTTTGTATCACTTTGAAATCTATGCTGACAAAGGAAGTATCCTCAGATAAAAGTAGAAAGAAGCTTTCTGAGAAAGTTTTTTGTGATCTGTGAATTCACCTCACAGAGCTACACCTTTCTTTTCATGGAGGAGTTTGCTAACACTGTTTTCCTGGAATCTGCAAAGGGATATTTGGGAGTGCCTTGAGGCCTATGTTGAAAAGAAAATATCCTCAGATAAAATTAGAAAACAGCTTTCTGAGAAACTGCTTTGTGGTGTGTGAATACATCTCACAGAGTTACACTGTTCTTTTCATTGAGCAGTTTGCTAACACTGTTTTCTTGGGATCTACAATGGTATATTTTGTAGCGCTTTGAAGCTTATGGTGACAAATGCAATATCCTCATATAAAACTAGACAGAAGCTTTCTGAGAAACTATTTCATGATGTGTTAATTCATCACACAGTGTTACATGATCCTTTTCATGGATCAGTTTGGTAGCAGTGTTTTGTGGAATCTGAGAAGGAATATTTTGGATCACATTGAAACCTATGGTGACAACGGAATTACCCTCAGGTAAAGCAAGAAAGAAGCTTTCTGAGAATGTTCTTTCTGATGTGTTAATACGTTTCGTGGAGATACACCTTTCTTTTCATGAAGCAGTTTTCTAACACTGTTTTCATGAAATCTGCAATGAGATATTCCAGAGCACCTTGAGGCCTATAGTGAGAAAGGAAATATCCTCAGATAAAATCTAGAAAGAAGCTTTCTGAGAAGCAGCTTTGTGATGTCAGAATTCATCTTACAGCATTATACCATTATTCTCAAAGACCAGCTTGATAACACCGTTTTGTGGAATCTACAATAGGATATTTTTTAGCACATTGCAACCTATGGTGACAAAAGAAATATCCTCAGATAAAACCAAAAGAAGCTTTCTGTGAAACTGCTTTGTGATGTGTGAGTTCATCTCACAGATTTACACCTTTCTTTTCATATAGGAGCTTGCTCCCACTATTTTCTGGAATCTACAATGGGATATTCAAGAGCACATTGAGGCAAATGGTGAAAAGGAAATATCCTTAGGCAAAACCAGAAAGAAGCTTACTGAGAAACTGCTTTGTGATTTGTGAATTCCTCTCACAGAGTTACACTATTCTTTTATGCAGCAGTTTGGTAGCCCTGTTTTGAGGAATCTGTGAAGAGATATTTTGGATTGCATTGAAACCTATGGTAACAAAGGATATATTCAGAGATAAAATCTAGAAAGATACTTTCTGAGAAACTTCTTTGTGATATGTGAATTCATCTCACAGAGTTACACCATTCTTTGCATTGCGAAGTTTGCTGTCACTTTTTTCATGGAATGTGTGATGGGATATTTCAGAGTGTGATGAAGAATATCGTGAAAAGAAAGTATCCTCAGATAAAACTAAAAAAAAAGCTGTCTGAGAAACAGCTTTGTGATGTGTGTATTCATCTCAGAGAGTTACACCATTATTTTCATGGAGCAGTTTGGTAGACCTTTCTGTTGGGTAATCTGAGAAAGGATATTTTCAATTGAATGGAAACCTAGGGTGACAAAGGAAATATCCTCAGACAAAAAACAAAAAGAAGCGCATTGAGGCCTATGGTGAAAAAGAAAATATTCTCAGATACAAATAGAAAGAATCTTTCTGAGAGAGTGCTTTATGATGTGTGAATTCAACTCACAGTATTACACTGTAGTTTTCATTGAGCAGTTTACTAACACTGTTTTCCTGGAATCCGCAATGGGATATTTTGGAGCACATTGAAGCTTTTGGTGATATAGGAAACATCCTCTTATAAAAACTCAGAAGAGGTTTTCTGAAAAACGGCTTTGTGATGTGTTAATTCATCTCATAGAGTTACACGATCCTTTTCATGGATCAGTTTGGTAACGGTGTTTTTGGGGAATCTGAGAATTCACATTTTGAATTGCATTGAAGCCTATGGTGACAAATAAATATCCTCAGATAAAAACAAGAAGGAAACTTTCTGAGAAAGTTCTTTGTGATGTGTGAACTCATCTCAGAATGTTACCTCTTTCTTTTCGAGGAATAGATTGCTAACACTGTTTTCATGGAATCTGCAATGGGATATTCTGGAGGGCATTGAGGCTGATAGTGAAAAAGTAAATATTCTGTTGTAAAAACCAGAAGGAAACTTTCTGAGAAACAGCTTTGTGATGTGTGAATTCATCTTACAGACTTACACCGCTCTTTTCATTTAGCAGCTTGTTAACACTGTTTTGATCTTATCTGCAATAGGGTATTTGGGAGCACTTTGAAGCCAATGGTAACATAGAAAATATGCTCAGATCAAAACCAAAAAGAAGCTTTCTGTGAAACTGCTTTGTGATGCGTGAATTCATCTCACCGAGTAAGACCATTCTTTTCACTGAGAAGTGTGCTAAACACTTTTTTCGTTTGATCTGCAATTGGATATTCAGGAGTGCATTGAGGAATGTGGTGAAAAAGGAAATATCCTCAGATTGAAACTAGAAGGAAGCTTTCTGAGACACTACTTTGTGATGTGTGAATTCATCTCACAGAGATAAACTGCTCTTTGCATTGAGCGGTTTGCTGACACTTTTTTCTTCGAATCTGAAATCTGATATTTCTGAAAACATTGAAGCTTATGGTGACAGAGTAAATATCCTCATATATAAACTAGAAATACGCTTTCTGAGAAGCCGCTTTCTGATGTATTAATTCATCCCACAAAGTTACACGATTGCTTTCATGGAGCAGTTTGGTAGCACTCTTTTTGTTGCATCTGAGAAGGGATGCTTTGAAACTTTGGTGACAAAGGAAATATTCTCAGATAAAAACTAGAGAGAAGCTTTCTGAGGAAGTTGTTTGTGATGTGTGAATTCATCTCACAGAATTACACCTTTCTTTTTCATGGTGCAGTTTGCAAACACTGTTTTCGTGAAATCTGCAAAGGGATATTTGCGAGCGCTTTGAGGCCTATGGTGAAAAAGCATATATCCTCAGATAAAAATTAGAAAAAAGCTTTCTTACAAACTGCTTTGTGACAGCTGAATTCACCTCACAGAGTTACACCTTTCTTTTCATTGAGCAGTTTGGTAGCACTCTTTTTGGGGAATCTGCAAAGGGATTTTCTGGAGCTCATAGAGGCCGATGGTGAAAAAGGAAATATCTTCAGATATAAACTGGAGAGAAGGTTTTTCAGAAGCCGTTTTGTGATATATGTATTCACCTCATATTCACCTCATAGAGATAAACCATTTTGTTGATTGAGCAGTTTTTCATCACTGTTGGTGTGGTGTCTGAGAAGTGATATTTGGGAGCGTACTGAGGCTAATGGTGGAAAAGTGAATATGCACAGATAAAAACTAGAAAGGCGCTTTCTGAGAAATTTCTTTGTGATGAGTGAATTCATATCCCAGAGGTAAACCATTCTTTTCACTGAGCAGTTTGGTAACCTTGTTTTTGTGGTATGTACAAAGGGATATTAGGAATGCAGGGAAGCCTATGGTGAAAAAGGAAATACCCTGAGATCAAAACTAGAAAGAAGTTCTCTGAGAGACTGTTTTCTGATGGGCGAATTCATCTCACAGAGTTAAATCTTTCTTTTCATTTAGCAGTTTGTTAGCACTGTTTTTGTGGAATATACAAGGGATATTTGGGAGCAGATAGAAGCCAATGTTGAAAAAGGAAATATCTTCAGGTAAAACAGGAAAGAGAGTTTCTGATAACTCCTTTGTGATGTGTGCATTCATCTCACAGAGGTGAAGCTTTCTGTTGAGAGAGCAGTTTGGCATCACTGTTTTTGTGCTGTCTGACAAGGGATATTTGAGAGCACATGGAAGCCGATGGTGGTAAAGGAAATATCCAGCGATAAAAACTAGAAAGAAGCTTTCTGAGAAATTTATTTGGGATGCGTGAATTCATCACACAGAATTACACGTTTATTTTCTTTGAGAAGTTTGGTAGCACTGTTTTTATGGAAACTGCAAAGGGATATTCAGGAGCTCCTAGAGGCCTATAGTGAGAAAGGAAATAACGTCACATGAAAACTGGAGAGAAGCTCTTCGAGAAATGGCTCTGTGATGTGTATATTCATCTCATAGGGTTTAACCTTTTGTTAATTGAGTAGTTCATCCTCACTTTTTTGTCGTATCTGCAAGGAGTTATTTGGGAGCACATTGAAGCCTATGGTGAAAAAGGAAAAATCCTCAGATTTAAACTAGAAAGAAGCTTTCTGAGAAACAGTTTTGTGATGGGTGAATTCATCACATAGAGTTAAACCTTTCTTTTCGTTGAGCAGTTTGGTCCACTGTTTTTGTGGAATCTGCAAAGGGATATTCGGTAGCGCATAGAGTCCAACGGTGAAAAAGAACATATCTCCAGGTAAAAACTGGAGAGAAGCTTTCTGAGAAACTCCTTTGTGATGTGTGCATTCATCTCATAGAGCTAAACGTTTCTGTTGAGGGAGGAGTTTGGCATCACTGTTTTTGTGGTGTCGGAGAAGGGATATTGGGGAGCGCATTGAAGCCATGGTGGAAAAGAAAATATCCTCAAATAAAAACTGGAAAGAAGCTTCCTGATAAACTACTTTGTTATGGGTGAATATACTTCACAGAGATAAACATTTCTTTTCACTGTACTGTTTGGTAGCACTATTTTAGAGAAATCTGCAGCAGAATATTTGTAACACATAGAGGCCAACGGTGAAAAAAGAAAATTCTTCAGGGAAAAACAGGAGATAAGATTTAGGAAAAACTCCTTTGTGGTGTGTGCATTCATCTCATAGAGCTAAAGGTTATTGTTGAGGGAACACTGTGGCATCACTGTTTTTGTGGTGTCTGGGAAGGGATATTTGGAAGTGCATTGAATTCTAAGCTGGAAAAGGAAATATCCTAATATAAAAAATAGAAGCTTTCTGAGAAACCGCTTTGTGATGTGTGAATTCATTTCACAGAGTTAAACGATTTTTTTCATAGATCACTTGGTATCACTGTTTTTGGAGAATCTAAGAAGAGATATTTTGAATCGCATTGAAGCCTATGGTGACAAAGGAAATATCCTCAGATAAAAACTAGAAAGAAGCTTTCTAAGAAAGTTGTTTGTGATGTGAGAATTCATTTCAGAAAGTTACACCTTTCTCTTCATGGAGCAGTTTGCTAACACTGTTTTCATGGAATCTACAATGGGATATTCTGGAGTGCATTGAGGCTTATAGTGAAAAAGTAAATATTCTTATGTAAAAACTAGAAGGAAACTTTCTGGGAAACAGCTTTGGGATTTGTGAATTCATCTTTCAGAATTACACAATTCTTTTCATTGAGAAGTTTGATAACATTGTGTTGATGGAATCTGCAATAGGGTATTTAGGAACGCATTGAAGCTTATATTGACAAAGGAAATATCTCCAGATAAAAACCAAAAAGTAGCTTTCAGTGAAACTGCTTTGTGATGTGTGAATTCGTCTCACCGAGTAACACCGTTCTTTTCATTGAGCAGTTTGCTATCACTGTTTTCGTGGAATCTGCAAAGGGATATTTCTGAGAGCTCTGAGGCCTATGGTGAACAAGGATATATCCTAAGACAAAAACTAGAAATAAGTTTTCTGAGAAACTGCTTTGTCATGTGTGAATTCATCTCATGGAGATACACTGTTCTTTTCATTTACCAGTTTGCTAACATTCTTTTCTAAGATTCTGAAATGGGATATTTCTAAGCAAATTGAAGCATATGATGGCAAAGGAAATATCTTCATATAAAAACAAGAAAGAGGCATATTGAGAAACCACTTTTGGTGTTTTAATTCACCTCACAGAGGTACACGATTCTTTCCATGGATCAGTTTGGTAGCACTGTTTTTGGGGAATCTGAGATGGGATATTTTTGATTGCATTGAAGCCTAAGGTGGCAAAGGAATTATCCTCCGATAAAAACTAGAAAGAATTCTGAGAAAGTTCTTGATGTGTGAAATAATTTCACAGACTTACACCTTTCTTTTCATGCAGCATTTTGATAACACTTCTTTCATGGAACCTGCAATAGGATATTTGCGAGGGCATTGAAGACTATGGTGACAAAGGAAATATCCTCAGATAAAAACCAAAAAGAAGCTTTCTGTGAAACCACTGTGTGATATGTGAATTCACCTCACTGAGAAACACTGTTTTTATCATTGAGAAGTTTACTAACACTTTTGTCATTTAATCTTCAAAGGCATATTCAGGAGCACATTGAGGAATACAGTGAAAAAGGAAATATCCTCAGATAAAAACTAGAAAGAAGCTTTCTGAGAAACTAATTTTGGATGTGTGAGTTCATCTTGCAGAGATACACAGGAGTTTCCATTAAGCAGTTTGATAACACTGTTTTCGTGGAATCTGCAATAAGATATTTGGGAGTGTATTGAAGCCTATTGTGACAAAGGAAATGTCCTCAGACAAAAATGAGAAAGAAGCTTTCTTATAAACTGCTTTGTGATATGTGAGTTCATCTCACAGATATACACGTTTCTATTCATGGAACAGATTCCTAACACTGTTTTCGTGGAATGTCCAAAGTGATATTCGTGAGCACCTTGAGGCCTATGGTACAAAGGAAATAACCTCAGACAAAAACTACAAAGAAGATTTCTGAAAAACTTGCTTTGTGATTTGTGAATTCATTTCACAGAATTACATGATTCTTTTCATGGAGCAGTTTGGTAGCACTGTTTTTGGGGAATCTGAGAAGGGAAATTTTGGATTGCATTGAAGCCTATGGTGACACAGAAATATCCTCAGATAAAAATTAGAAAGAAGCTTTCTGCGAAAGTTATTTGTGACGTATTAATTCATCTCACAGAGTTACACCTTTCTTTACACGGAACGTTTTCCTAACCCTGTTTTAGTGGAATCTGCAAAGGGATATTTGGGAGCACTTTGAGGCCCATGGTGAAAAAGGAATTTTCCTCAGATTGAAAACATTAAGAAGCTTTCTGAGAAACTGATTTGTGATGTGTGAATTCATCTCACAGAATTACACTGTTTTCTTCATTAAGCAATTTGCTTACACTGTTTTCTTGTAATCTGCAATCTGATATTTCAGAGTGCATTGAAGCTTATGGTGACAAAGGAAATATCCTCATACAAAAACTAGAAAGAAGCTTTCTGAGAAACTGCTTTGTGATGGGTGAATGCATCATACAGAGTTACACTTTTCTTTTCATTGAGCAGTTTGATAACACTGTTTTTGGGGAACATGCAAAGGGATTTTTCATAGCTCATAGAGGTCTATAGTGGAAAAGGAAATATCTTCAGATCAAAACTGGAGAGAAGGTTTTTGAATAACTGTTTTGTGATGTGTGTATTCACCTCATACAAAAAAAGCCATTTTGTTCATTGAGCAATTTGTCATCACTGTATTTGTGGTGTCTGAGAAGGGATATTTAGGAGCACATTGTGGCTGATGGTGGAAAAGCAAACACGCACAGAAAAAAACTAGAAAGGAGCTTTCAGAGAAATTTCTTTGTGATGGCTTAATTTATCAGAGATAGTTACACCTTTCTTTTCTTTGAGCAGTTTGGTAGCACTGTTTTTATGGAATCTGCAAAGGGATATTTGGGAGTTCCTAGAGGAATATGGTGAAAATGGAAATAACTTCAGATTAAAACTTTGGAGAAGCTTCTCGAGAAATGGTGTTGTAATGTCTATATTCATCTCAGAGTATAACATTCTTGCTGATTGAGAAGTTTGGCATGACTGTTTTTGTGATATCTGAGAGAAGATATTTGGGACCACTTTGAAGCCTATGGTGAAAAAGGAAATATTCTCAAATTTAAACTAGAAAGAAGCTTTCTGAGAAACTACTTTTGGATCAGTGAATTCATCTCACAAAGGTACACTGGTGTTTTTTTTAATTTTTATTATACTTTAAGTTCTAGGGTACATGTGCATAATGTGCAGGTTTGATACATGTCATAGAGTTATACCGTTCTTTTATTGAGCAGTTTGCAAACACTGTTTTCTTCGAATCTGCAGTGGGATATTTGGAAGAACATTGAAACTAAGGGTGACAAAGGAAACATTCTCAGACGAAAATGAGAATGAAACTTTCTGAGAAACTGCTTTGTCATTTGTGAATTCATCTCACAGAGTTACATGATTCTTTTATGGATCAGTTTGACACACTGTTTTGGGGATCTGAAAAGGGATATTTTGGATCGCATTGAAGCTTATGGTGACAAAGGAAATATCCTCAAATAAAACTTGAAATAAGCTTTCTGAGAAAGTTTTTTGTAATATGTGGATTCGTCTCACATAGGTACACTGTTTGTGTCATTCAGCAGTTTGGCTACACTGTTTTCGTGGAATCTGCAAAGAGATATTCACGAGCTCATTGAGACCTATTTTGAAAAGGAAATATCCTCAGACAAAACTAGGAAGAAGCTTTCTGAGAAACTGTGATTTGTGAATTCATCTCACAGTGTTATATGATTCTGTTCATGAAGCAGTTTGGTAGCCCTGTTTTCTTGGAATCCACAATGGGATATTTTGGGGCATATTGAAGCTTATGGTGACAAAAGTAAACATCGTCAGAGCAAAACTAGAAAAAAGCTGTCTGAGAAACTGTTTTGTGTTTTGTGAATTCATCTAACAGACTTTCATGATACTTTGCATGGAGCAGTTTGGTAGCAATGTTTTCGGGAATCTGAGAAGGGATATTTTAGATCACGTTGAAAACTATGGTAACAAAGGACATATCCTCAGATAAAACTAGAAAAAACCCTTCTGAGAAAGCTCTCTGGGATGTGTGAATTCGTCTCACAGAGGTACACATTTATTTTCATAAGGCAGAGTGCTAACACCATTTTCATGTAATTTGAATACAGATATTTTGTAGCACATGGAGGCCTACAGGGAAAAGGGAATATCCTCAGATGAAAACTATAAAGATGCTTTCAGAGAAACAGCTTTGTCATGTGTGAATTCATCTCACAGAGTTACGCTGTTCTTTTATAGAGCAACTTGATAACACTGTTTTGTAAAATCTGCAATAGGATGTTTTGGAGTGCATTGAAGTCAATAATGACAAAGGAAATATCATCAGACTAAAACCGAAAAGAAACTTTCTGAGAAACTGCTTTGTGATGTGTCAATTTATCTCACAGAGTTACACTGTTCTTTAAATTGAGCAGTTTGCTAACACTGTTGTCTTGGAATCTGTAATGGGATATTTCAGATAGCATTGAAGCTTATGGTGACAAAGAAAATATCCTCTGACAAAACTAGAAAGAAACTTTCTGAGAGACTGCTTTCTAATTTGTGAATTCAACTCACAGAGTTATAGGATTCTTTTCTTGGAGAAGTTTGTTAACACTGTTTTTTGGAATCTGAAAAGTGATATTTTGGATCGGGTTGAAGCCCATGCCAACAAAGGAAATATCCTCGTATAAAACTAGAAAGAAGCTTTCTGAAGAACTGCTTTGTGATGTGTTAATTCATCCCATAGAGTTACATGATCGTTCTCATGGATCAGTTTTGTAGCACTGTTTTGGGGAATCTGCAATAGGATATTTGGGAGTGCATTGAAGCCTATGGTGATGAAGGAATTATCCTCAGACAGACAAAAACCAAAAAGAAACTTTCCGAGAAACTACTTTGTGATTCATCTCAGAGATTTACACCTTCCTTTTCATGGAGCAGTTTGCTAACACTGTTTTCATGGAATATGCAAAGGGATATTGGTGACCTCATTGAGATCTATTTTGAAAAAGGAAATATCCTCAGACAAAAACTAGGAAGAAGCTTTCTGAGAAGCTATGATTTGTAAATTCATCTCACAGTGTTAAATGATTCTGTTCATGGAGCAGTTTGGTAGCACTGTTTTCTTGGAATCTACAATGGCATATTTCAGAGCACATTGAAGCCTACGGTAACAAAAGGAAACATCCTCAGAGCAAAATTAGAAAAAAGTTTTCTGAAAAACTGCTTTGTGATTTGTGAAGTCATCTCACAGAGTTACAAAATTCTTTTCATGGAGCAGTTTGGTAGCAATGTTTTTTGGGAATTTGAGAAGGGATATTTTAGATCACATTGAAAACTCTGGTGACAAAGGAAATATCCTCAGATAAAAACTAGAAGGAAGCTTTCTGAGAAAGCTCTCTGTGGTGTGTGAATTCATCTCATAGGGGAACACCTTTCTTTTCATGAAGCAGTTTGGCAACACCGTTTTTGTGTAATTTGAATACGGATATTTCATAGCACATAGAGGCCTTAAGGGAAAAAGGGAATATCCTCAGATAAAAACTAGAAAAAAAGCTTTAAGGGAAACGGCTTTGTGATGTGTGAATTCATCTCGCAGAGTTACACTTTTTTTTTTCATAGAATAACTTGATAACACTGTTTTTGTAAAATCTGCAATAGAATGGTTTGGAGCGCATTGAAGCCTATAATGAAAAAGGAAATATCATCAGATGAAAACCGAAAAGAAACATTCTGAGAAACTGCTTTGTGATGTGTCAATT
>NW_016805197.1:171902-184031 GCF_001698545.2 Rhinopithecus bieti | reverse complement strand
ATTTGTGAACTCATCTCACAGAGTTACACTTTTCTTTTCATGGATCAGCTTTTAGGAATGTTTTTGGGAAATCTCAGAAGGGATATTTTGGATTGCATGGAAGCATATGGTGACACGGAAAATATCCTCAGGTAAAATCTTGAAAGAATCATTCTGAGAAACTTCTTCATGATATGTTAATTCATCTCACAGAGATACACTGTTCTTTTCATTGAGAAGTTTGCTAACACTTTTATCATGGAATGTGTGATGGGATATTCCAGAGCACATTGAAGAATATGACGAAAAAGGAAATATCCTCAGATAAAAACGAGAAGAAAGCTTTCTGAGAAACTACTTTGTGATGTGTGAATTCCTCTCACAGAGTTACACTGTTCTTTTCATTGAGCAGTTTGCTAACACTGTTTTGTTGGAATCTGCAATGGGATGTTTTGGAGTGCATTGAAGCTTACATTGACAAAGGAAATATCCTCAGACAAAAACTAGAAAGAACCTTTCTGAGAAACTGTTTCTGATTTGTGAATTCATCTCAGAGTTTCACCTTTCTTTTCATGGAGCAGTTTGTTAGCACCTTTATGGGGAATCTGAGAAGGGATATTTTGGATCGCATTGAAGCCTATGGTGGCAAAGGAAATATCCTTAGATTAAAAACTAGAAAGAAGCTTTCTGAGAACCTGCTTTGTTACGTGGGAATTCATGTCACAGAGCCACACCTTTCTTTTCATGGATCAGTTGGCTTACACTGTTTTCATGGAATCTTTTAAGGGATATTTGAGAGCACATTGAGGCCTATGGTGAAAAAGTAAATATTTCCAGATAAAAACTAGAAAGAAGCTTTCTGAGAAACTTCTTCCTGATATGTGAATTTATCTCTCATAGTTACACTATTCCTTTCATTGAGCGGTTTGCTAACTCTGCTTTCTTGGAATCTGCAAAGGGATATTTTGGAGCACATTCAAGCTTATGGTGACAAAGGAAATATCCACAGACAAAATCTAGAAAGAAGCTTTCTGATAAACTGCCTTATGATGTGTGAATTCATCTCACATAGTTACACCTTTCTTTTCATGGAGCAGTTTGTTAGCACTATTTTGGTGAATCTGAGAAGGAATACTTTGGATTGCCTTGAAGCCTATGGTGACAAAGGAAATATCCTCAGATAAAACTAGAAAAAAGCTTTCTCAGATAGTTCTTTGTGATGTGTGAATTCATCTCACATAGTTACACCATTGTTTTCTTATATCAGTTGGGACCACTCTTGTTGGGGAATCTGAGAAGGTATATCTTTGATTACATCAAAGCCTAGGGTGACAAAGGAAATATCCTCAGATCAAAACTGGTGAGAATCTTTCAGAGAAACTGCTTCATGACGTGCGAATTTATCTTACAGAGATACACGCTTCTTTTCATTGAACAGTTTGCTAACACTCTTTTCATAGAATCTGCAATAGGATGTTTTGGAGTGCATTGAAGCCCATGGTGACAAAGGATATGTCCTCAGATAAAATCGAAAACAAGCATTCTGAGAAACTCTTTTGTGATGTGTGAATTTATCTCACAGAGTTACACTCTCCTTTTCATTGAGCAGTTTGCTATCACGTTTTGTTGGAATCTGCAATGGGATATTTTGGAGGGCATTGACGCTTCTGGTGACAAAGGAAATATTCACAGACAACAACTAGAAAGAAGCTTTCTGAGAAACTGCTTCACGATTTGTGAATTTACCTCGCAGATTTACACGAGTCTTTTATGGAGCAGTTTTTTGGCACTGCTTGTGGGGAATGAAGGGATATTTTGGACCGCAGTCAAGCCTATGGGGAAAAGTAAATAATTTCAGATAAAACTAAAATAAGCTTTCTGAGAAACTTGTTTGTGATGTGGGAATTCATCTCACAGAGGTACACTTTGCTTTTCATGGAGCGGCTTGCTAACACTCTTTTCGTGGAATCTGCCAAGGGATATTTGGGAGCACATTGAGGCCTATGGTGAAAAGAAAATATACTCAGATAAAACCAAAAGAATCTTTCTGAGAAACTGATTTCTGATTTGTGAATTCATCTCTCAGAGAAGCACTTTCTCTTTCATTGAGCAGTTTGCTAACACTGTTTTCTTGGAATGTGCACTGGGATATTTTGGAGCAAGTTGAAGCTTATGGTGACAAAGGAAATATCCTCATGTAAAAGTAGAGAGAAGTTTCCTGAGAAACCACTTTGTGATGTGTTAGTTTATCTCAAAGATTTACACGATTCTTTTCATGCATCAGTTTGGTAGCACTGTTTTGGGGAATCTGAGAAAGGATATTTTCAATGGCTTTGAAGCCAATGATGACAAAGGAAATATCCTCAGATAAAATCTAGAAAATCTTTCTGAGAAAATTCTTTGTGATATGTGAATTCACCTAACAGAGTTGCACCTTTCTTTTCATGGAGCAGTTTGCTGGCACTGTTTTCGTGGAATCTGCAAAGGGATATATGGGAGTGCATTGAAGCCAATGATGAAAAGGAAATATCCTCAGATATAAACTACAAAGAAGCTTTCTGAGAAACTGCTTTGTGATGTGTGAATTTATCTCACAGAGTTACACTGTTCTTTTCATTGAGCAGTTTGAAAACACAGATTGCATGGAATCTGCAATTGGATATTTGAGAGCCCATTGAAGCCTAGGGTGACAAAGAGATTATCATCAGACAGAAAACAAAAGAAGCTTTCTGAGAAACTGCCTTGCGATATGGGAATTCATGTCACATATTCGTACCTTTCTTTTCATGGAGCATTTTGCTAACACAATTTTCGTGGAACCTGCAAAGGGATATTCACGAGCAAATTGAGGCAAACGTTGTAAAGGGAGAAATCTTCAGACAAAACTTGAAAGAAGCTTTCTGAGAAACTCTTTTGTGATGTGTGAATTAATCTCTCATAGTTACAACATTCTGTTTAATGAGCAATTTGCTAACACTTTTTTGGGGAATCAGCATTGGTATATTCCGGAGCGCATTGGGGAATATGGGGAAAAAAGGAAATATCCTCAGATAGAAACTAGAAAGAAGCTTTCTGAGAAACTGCTTTGTGATGTGTGAATTCATCTCACAGAGTAACACCATCCTTTACATGGAGCTGTTTGGTCGAACTGTTTTGGGGAATCTAAGAAGGGATATTTTGATCCCTTTGAACCCTGTGGTGGCGAAGAAAATGTCCTCAGGTAAAACGAGAAAGAAGCTTTCTGAGAAGGTTCTTTGTGATGTGTGAATTCATCTCATACTGTTACACCTTTCTTCCCATGGAGCAGATTGCTAACACTGTTTTCATGGAATCTGCAAAGGGATATTTGGGAGTGCTCTGAGTCCTATGGTGAGAAAGGAAATACCCTCAGATAAAACTAGAAAGAAGCTTTCTGAGAAACTGCTTAGTGATGTGTGAATTTGTCTCACAGAGTTAAACTGCTCTCTGCATTGAGCAGTTTGTTTACACTGGTTTCTTGGAATCTGCAATGGGGTATTTCAGAGCACCTTGTAGGGTATGGTAACAAAGGAAATATCCTCATATAAAACTAGAAGGAAGATTTCTGAGAAACTGCTTTGTGATATGTTAGTTCATCTCAAAGAGTTACACAATTCTTTTCATGGAAAATTTTGGTAGCAGTGTTTTGGGGAATCTGAGAAGGGATATTTTGGTTTCATTGAAGTCTATGGTGAGAAAGAAAATATTCTAAGATAAAACTAGAAAGAAGCTTTCTGAGAAAAGACTTTGTGATGTGTTAATTCATCTTACCGAGTTACACCTCTCTTTTCATGGAACAGTTTGTTAACACTGTTTTCATGGAATCTGCAATAAAATAGTCTGGAGCACATTGAGGTATAGTGAAAATGAAATATCCTCATATAAAACTAGAAAGAAGCTTTCTGAGAAACAACTTTGTGGTATGTCATTTCATGTCACAGAGGTACATGATCATTGTCATGTATGAGTTTGGTAGCAGTATCTTTGGGGAATCTTAGAAAGTATATTTTGGATCGCATTGAAACCTATGGTGACAAAGAAAATATCCTCTGATAAATACTAGAAAGAATCTTTCTCAGAAAGTTCTTTGTGATGTCTGAATTCATCTCACAGAGTTAAATATTTCTTCTCATGGACCAGTTTGATAGTACTGTTTTCCTAGAATCTGCAATAGGATATTTGAGAGCGCATTGAACTCCATGGTGACAAAGGAACTATCCTCAGAATACAACCAAACAGAAACTTTCTGAGAAACGGCTTGTGATGTCTGAAAACATCTCAGAGTTACACCATTCTTTACATTGAGAAGTTTGCTCAATCTTTTTTCCTTTATTCTGCAATAGGATATTTGAGAGCACATTGAGCAATATGGTGAAAAGGAAATATCCTCAGATATAAACAAGAAAGAACTTTTCTGATAAACTGCATTGCGATATGGGAATTCATCACAGAGTTACACGTTTCCTTCCATAGAGCAGTTTTGCCAACACTATTTTCATGGAATCTGCAAAGGGATATTTGTGAGCAAATTGAGGCAAATGGTGAAAAGGGAAATATCCTCACACAAAACTACATAAAATCTTTCTGAGAAACTTCTTTGTGATGTGTGAATTCATCTCACAGAGTTACACCTCTCTTTCCATGGAGCACTTTGCTATCGCTCTTTTCATGGTATCTGCAATGTAATTTCCAGAGCACATTAGGCCTATAGTGAAAAAGAAAATATCCTCACATAAAAATTAGAAAGAAGCTTTCTGAGAAACCATTTTGTGATGTGTTATTTTATCTCACAGAGTTACAAGATCCTTTTCATGGATCAGTTTGGTAGCATTGATTTTGGGGAATCTGAGAAGGGATATTTTTGGATTGCTTTGAAGCCTATGGTTACAAAGGAAATATCTTCAGATAAAAACCAAAGAGCAGACTTCTGTGAAACGGCTTTGTGATGTGTGCATTCACCTCACAGGGTTACACCTTTTTTTCACTGAAAAGTTTGCTAACACTTTTTTCATTTCTTCTGCAATGGGATATTCAACAGCACATTGAGGAATATGGTGAAAAAGGAAATATCCTCAAATAAAAACTAGAAAGAAGTTTTGTGAGAATCTGCATTATGATATGTGAATTCATCTCACAGAGTTACACCATTTTTATCATGGAACAGTTTGGCAGCATTATTTTGGGGAAATATGAGAAGGGATATTTCAGATCGCATCGAAACCTATGGTGACAAAGGAAATATCCACAGATAAAAACCAGAAAGAAGCTTTCTGAGAAAGTTCTTTGTGATGTGTGAATTCGTATCACAGAGTTACAGCTTTCTTTTCATTGCACAGTTAGTTAACGCTGTTTTCCTGGAATCTGCAATGGGATATTTGGGAGCACCTTGAGGCCTATGGTTTCAAAGCATACACTGTCAGATAAAAACTAGAAAGAAGCTTTCTGAGAAAGCGATTTGTGATGTGTGAATTCATTTCACAGAGTGACACTGTTCTTTTCTTTGAGTAGCTTGATAACACTGTTTTCATGGAATTTGCAACAGGATATTTGGGAGCACATTGAAGCCTACAGTGACAAATTTAATAGCCTCAGACAAAACACAAAAAGAAACTTTCTGAGAAACTCTTTGTGATGTGGCAATTCACCTTACAGATTTATACCTTTGTTTTCATGGAAAAGTTTGCTAACACTGTTTTCAAGGAATCTGCAATGGGATATTCTGGAACGCCTTAATGCCTGTAGTGAAAAAGGAAATATCGTCATATAAAAATTAGAAAGAAGCCATCTGAGAATTCCCTTTGTGATATGTTATTTAATCTCACAGCATTACACAATACTTTTCATGGAACACTTTGGTAGCCTTGTTTTTGTTGAATGTGAGAAGGCATATTTTGTATCACTTTGAAATCTATGCTGACAAAGGAAGTATCCTCAGATAAAAAGTAGAAAGAAGCTTTCTGAGAAAGTTTTTTGTGATCTGTGAATTCACCTCACAGAGCTACACCTTTCTTTTCATGGAGGAGTTTGCTAACACTGTTTTCCTGGAATCTGCAAAGGGATATTTGGGAGTGCCTTGAGGCCTATGTTGAAAAAGAAAATATCCTCAGATAAAAATTAGAAAACAGCTTTCTGAGAAACTGCTTTGTGGTGTGTGAATACATCTCACAGAGTTACACTGTTCTTTTCATTGAGCAGTTTGCTAACACTGTTTTCTTGGGATCTACAATGGTATATTTTGTAGCGCTTTGAAGCTTATGGTGACAAATGCAATATCCTCATATAAAAACTAGACAGAAGCTTTCTGAGAAACTATTTCATGATGTGTTAATTCATCACACAGTGTTACATGATCCTTTTCATGGATCAGTTTGGTAGCAGTGTTTTTGTGGAATCTGAGAAGGAATATTTTGGATCACATTGAAACCTATGGTGACAACGGAATTACCCTCAGGTAAAGCAAGAAAGAAGCTTTCTGAGAATGTTCTTTCTGATGTGTTAATACGTTTCGTGGAGATACACCTTTCTTTTCATGAAGCAGTTTTCTAACACTGTTTTCATGAAATCTGCAATGAGATATTCCAGAGCACCTTGAGGCCTATAGTGAGAAAGGAAATATCCTCAGATAAAATCTAGAAAGAAGCTTTCTGAGAAGCAGCTTTGTGATGTCAGAATTCATCTTACAGCATTATACCATTATTCTCAAAGACCAGCTTGATAACACCGTTTTTGTGGAATCTACAATAGGATATTTTTTAGCACATTGCAACCTATGGTGACAAAAGAAATATCCTCAGATAAAAACCAAAAAGAAGCTTTCTGTGAAACTGCTTTGTGATGTGTGAGTTCATCTCACAGATTTACACCTTTCTTTTCATATAGGAGCTTGCTCCCACTATTTTCTGGAATCTACAATGGGATATTCAAGAGCACATTGAGGCAAATGGTGAAAAAGGAAATATCCTTAGGCAAAAACCAGAAAGAAGCTTACTGAGAAACTGCTTTGTGATTTGTGAATTCCTCTCACAGAGTTACACTATTCTTTTTATGCAGCAGTTTGGTAGCCCTGTTTTTGAGGAATCTGTGAAGAGATATTTTGGATTGCATTGAAACCTATGGTAACAAAGGATATATTCAGAGATAAAATCTAGAAAGATACTTTCTGAGAAACTTCTTTGTGATATGTGAATTCATCTCACAGAGTTACACCATTCTTTGCATTGCGAAGTTTGCTGTCACTTTTTTCATGGAATGTGTGATGGGATATTTCAGAGTGTGATGAAGAATATCGTGAAAAAGAAAGTATCCTCAGATAAAAATTTAAAAAAAAGCTGTCTGAGAAACAGCTTTGTGATGTGTGTATTCATCTCAGAGAGTTACATCATTATTTGCATGGAGCAGTTTGGTAGACCTTTCTCTTGGGTAATCTGAGAAAGGATATTTTCAATTGAATGGAAACCTAGGGTGACAAAGGAAATATCCTCAGACAAAAAACAAAAGAAGCGCATTGAGGCCTATGGTGAAAAGAAAATATTCTCAGATACAAATAGAAAGAATCTTTCTGAGAGAGTGCTTTATGATGTGTGAATTCAACTCACAGTATTACACTGTAGTTTTCATTGAGCAGTTTACTAACACTGTTTTCCTGGAATCCGCAATGGGATATTTTGGAGCACATTGAAGCTTTTGGTGATATAGGAAACATCCTCTTATAAAACTCAGAAGAGGTTTTCTGAAAACGGCTTTGTGATGTGTTAATTCATCTCATAGAGTTACACGATCCTTTTCATGGATCAGTTTGGTAACGGTGTTTTGGGGAATCTGAGAATTCACATTTTGAATTGCATTGAAGCCTATGGTGACAAAGAAATATCCTCAGATAAAACAAGAAGGAAACTTTCTGAGAAAGTTCTTTGTGATGTGTGAACTCATCTCAGAATGTTACCTCTTTCTTTTCGAGGAATAGATTGCTAACACTGTTTTCATGGAATCTGCAATGGGATATTCTGGAGGGTATTGAGGCTGATAGTGAAAAGTAAATATTCTGTTGTAAAACCAGAAGGAAACTTTCTGAGAAACAGCTTTGTGATGTGTGAATTCATCTTACAGACTTACACCGCTCTTTTCATTTAGCAGCTTGTTAACACTGTTTTGATCTTATCTGCAATAGGGTATTTGGGAGCACTTTGAAGCCAATGGTAACATAGAAAATATGCTCAGATCAAAACCAAAAGAAGCTTTCTGTGAAACTGCTTTGTGATGCGTGAATTCATCTCACCGAGTAAGACCATTCTTTTCACTGAGAAGTGTGCTAAACACTTTTTTCGTTTGATCTGCAATTGGATATTCAGGAGTGCATTGAGGAATGTGGTGAAAAGGAAATATCCTCAGATTGAAACTAGAAGGAAGCTTTCTGAGACACTACTTTGTGATGTGTGAATTCATCTCACAGAGATAAACTGCTCTTTGCATTGAGCAGTTTGCTTACACTGTTTTCTTGGAATCTGAAATCTGATATTTCTGAAAACATTGAAGCTTATGGTGACAGAGTAAATATCCTCATATATAAACTAGAAAGACGCTTTCTGAGAAGCCGCTTTCTGATGTATTAGTTCATCTCACAAAGTTACACGATTGCTTTCATGGAGCAGTTTGGTAGCACTCTTTTGTTGCATCTGAGAAGGGATGCTTTGAAACTTTGGTGACAAAGGAAATATTCTCAGATAAAACTAGAGAGAAGCTTTCTGAGGAAGTTGTTTGTGATGTGTGAATTCATCTCACAGAATTACACCTTTCTTTTCATGGTGCAGTTTGCAAACACTGTTTTCGTGAAATCTGCAAAGGGATATTTGTGAGCGCTTTGAGGCCTATGGTGAAAAGCATATATCCTCAGATAAAACTAGAAAAAAGCTTTCTTACAAACTGCTTTGTGACAGCTGAATTCACCTCACAGAGTTACACCTTTCTTTTCATTGAGCAGTTTGGTAGCACTCTTTTGGGGAATCTGCAAAGGGATTTTCTGGAGCTCATAGAGGCCTATGGTGAAAAGGAAATATCTTCAGATATAAACTGGAGAGAAGGTTTTCAGAAGCCGTTTTGTGATATATGTATTCACCTCATATTCACCTCATAGAGATAAACCATTTTGTTGATTGAGCAGTTTTCATCACTGTTGGTGTGGTGTCTGAGAAGTGATATTTGGGAGCGTACTGAGGCTAATGGTGGAAAAGTGAATATGCACAGATAAAACTAGAAAGGCGCTTTCTGAGAAATTTCTTTGTGATGAGTGAATTCATCTCCCAGAGGTAAACCATTCTTTTCACTGAGCAGTTTGGTAACCTTGTTTTGTGGTATGTACAAAGGGATATTAGGAATACAGGGAAGCCTATGGTGAAAAGGAAATACCCTGAGATCAAAACTAGAAAGAAGTTCTCTGAGAGACTGTTTTCTGATGGGCGAATTCATCTCACAGAGTTAAATCTTTCTTTTCATTTAGCAGTTTGTTAGCACTGTTTTGTGGAATATACAAGGGATATTTGGGAGCAGATAGAAGCCAATGTTGAAAAGGAAATATCTTCAGGTAAAACAGGAAAGAGAGTTTCTGATAACTCCTTTGTGATGTGTGCATTCATCTCACAGAGGTGAAGCTTTCTGTTGAGAGAGCAGTTTGGCATCACTGTTTTGTGCTGTCTGACAAGGGATATTTGAGAGCACATGGAAGCCGATGGTGGTAAAGGAAATATCCAGCGATAAAACTAGAAAGAAGCTTTCTGAGAAATTTATTTGGGATGCGTGAATTCATCACACAGAATTACACGTTTATTTTCTTTGAGAAGTTTGGTAGCACTGTTTTATGGAAACTGCAAAGGGATATTCAGGAGCTCCTAGAGGCCTATAGTGAGAAAGGAAATAACGTCACATGAAAACTGGAGAGAAGCTCTTCGAGAAATGGCTCTGTGATGTGTATATTCATCTCATAGGGTTTAACCTTTTGTTAATTGAGTAGTTCATCCTCACTTTTTTGTCGTATCTGCAAGGAGTTATTTGGGAGCACATTGAAGCCTATGGTGAAAAGGAAAATCCTCAGATTTAAACTAGAAAGAAGCTTTCTGAGAAACAGTTTTGTGATGGGTGAATTCATCACATAGAGTTAAACCTTTCTTTTCGTTGAGCAGTTTGGTCCACTGTTTTGTGGAATCTGCAAAGGGATATTCGGTAGCGCATAGAGTCCAACGGTGAAAAGAACATATCTCCAGGTAAAACTGGAGAGAAGCTTTCTGAGAAACTCCTTTGTGATGTGTGCATTCATCTCATAGAGCTAAACGTTTCTGTTGAGGGAGGAGTTTGGCATCACTGTTTTGTGGTGTCGGAGAAGGGATATTGGGGAGCGCATTGAAGCCATGGTGGAAAAGAAAATATCCTCAAATAAAACTGGAAAGAAGCTTCCTGATAAACTACTTTGTTATGGGTGAATATACTTCACAGAGATAAACATTTCTTTTCACTGTACTGTTTGGTAGCACTATTTTAGAGAAATCTGCAGCAGAATATTTGTAACACATATAGGCCAACGGTGAAAAAAGAAAATTCTTCAGGGAAAACAGGAGATAAGATTTAGGAAAACTCCTTTGTGGTGTGTGCATTCATCTCATAGAGCTAAAGGTTATTGTTGAGGGAACACTGTGGCATCACTGTTTTGTGGTGTCTGGGAAGGGATATTTGGAAGTGCATTGAATTCTAAGCTGGAAAAGGAAATATCCTAATATAAAAAATAGAAGCTTTCTGAGAAACCGCTTTGTGATGTGTGAATTCATTTCACAGAGTTAAACGATTTTTTTCATAGATCACTTGGTATCACTGTTTTGGAGAATCTAAGAAGAGATATTTTGAATCGCATTGAAGCCTATGGTGACAAAGGAAATATCCTCAGATAAAACTAGAAAGAAGCTTTCTAAGAAAGTTGTTTGTGATGTGAGAATTCATTTCAGAAAGTTACACCTTTCTCTTCATGGAGCAGTTTGCTAACACTGTTTTCATGGAATCTTACAATGGGATATTCTGGAGTGCATTGAGGCTTATAGTGAAAAGTAAATATTCTTATGTAAAACTAGAAGGAAACTTTCTGGGAAACAGCTTTGGGATTTGTGAATTCATCTTTCAGAATTACACAATTCTTTTCATTGAGAAGTTTGATAACATTGTGTTGATGGAATCTGCAATAGGGTATTTAGGAACGCATTGAAGCTTATATTGACAAAGGAAATATCTCCAGATAAAACCAAAAGTAGCTTTCAGTGAAACTGCTTTGTGATGTGTGAATTCGTCTCACCGAGTAACACCGTTCTTTTCATTGAGCAGTTTGCTATCACTGTTTTCGTGGAATCTGCAAAGGGATATTTCTGAGAGCTCTGAGGCCTATGGTGAACAAGGATATATCCTAAGACAAAACTAGAAATAAGTTTTCTGAGAAACTGCTTTGTCATGTGTGAATTCATCTCATGGAGATACACTGTTCTTTTCATTTACCAGTTTGCTAACATTCTTTTCTAAGATTCTGAAATGGGATATTTCTAAGCAAATTGAAGCATATGATGGCAAAGGAAATATCTTCATATAAAACAAGAAAGAGGCATATTGAGAAACCACTTTTGGTGTTTTAATTCACCTCACAGAGGTACACGATTCTTTCCATGGATCAGTTTGGTAGCACTGTTTTGGGGAATCTGAGATGGGATATTTTGATTGCATTGAAGCCTAAGGTGGCAAAGGAATTATCCTCCGATAAAACTAGAAAGAATTCTGAGAAAGTTCTTGATGTGTGAAATAATTTCACAGACTTACACCTTTCTTTTCATGCAGCATTTTGATAACACTTCTTTCATGGAACCTGCAATAGGATATTTGCGAGGGCATTGAAGACTATGGTGACAAAGGAAATATCCTCAGATAAAACCAAAAGAAGCTTTCTGTGAAACCACTGTGTGATATGTGAATTCACCTCACTGAGAAACACTGTTTTATCATTGAGAAGTTTACTAACACTTTTGTCATTTAATCTTCAAAGGCATATTCAGGAGCACATTGAGGAATACAGTGAAAAGGAAATATCCTCAGATAAAAATTAGAAAGAAGCCT
>NW_016805197.1:168366-170952 GCF_001698545.2 Rhinopithecus bieti | reverse complement strand
GGGAGGCTCCGTGGGCGTGGGACCCTCCCAACCAGGTGAGGTATATATTCTCCTGGTGTGCCTGTTTGCTTAAAGCGCCTTATTGGGGTGGGAGTTACCCGATTTTCCAGATGTTCTGTGTCTCAGTTGCCCTGGCTAGGAAAAGGGATTCCCTTCCCCCTTGCACTTCCCAATTGAGGAGATGCCTCGGCCTGCTTCAGCTCTCACTGATCAGGCTGTAGCAGCTGACCAGCACCGTTTGTCTGGCACTCCCTAGTGAGATGACCCCAGTACCTCAGTTGAAAATGCAGAAATCACTGGTCTTCTGTGTCGCTCGCGCTCACACTGTTGTTTTCATTGTGCAGTTTGATGACACTGCTTTCAAGGGATCTTCAATAGGATATTTTGGAGTGCATTGAAGCCTATGGTGACAAAGGAAATACCTTCAGATAAAACCAAAAGAAGCTTTCTCAGAAACTGCTTTGTGATGTGTGAAATTATCTCACACAGTTACACTGTTCTTTTAATTGAGCAGTTTGCTAACACTGTTTTCTTGGAATCTGCAATGCAATATTTTGGAGTGCATTGAAGCTTAGCGTGACAAAGTATCCTCATATAAAAATAGAAAGAAGCTTTCTGAGAAACTGCTTTGTGATGTGTTAATTCATCTCATAGAGTTACATGATCCCTTTCATGAATCAGTTTGTTAGCAGTGTTTTTGGGGAATCTACGAAGGGATAATTTGGATCGCATTGAAACCTATGGTGGCAAAGGATATATCCTCAGATACAAACTAGAAAGAAGCTTTCTGAGAAAGTTCTTTGTGATGTGTGAATTCTTCTCACAGCGTTACACCTTTCTCTTCATGGAGCAGTTTGCTAACAGTGTTTTCATGGAACCTGCCATGGGATATTCCAGAGTGCATTGAGGTCTATATTGAAAAAGGAATTATCCTCAGATAAAACCTAGAAAGAAGCTTTCTGAGACACTGCTTTGTGATGGGTTAATTCGTCTCAAAGTGTTACACTTTTCTTTTCATTGAGCTGTTTGATAGTGCTGTTTTTGGGGAACCTCCAAAGGGATTTTCGGGAGCTCACGGAGGCCTATGGCAAAAAAGGAAATATCTGCAGATTGAAACTGGACAGAATGTTTTTGAGAAACTGTTTTGTGATGTGTGTATTCACCTCATGGAGGTAAACGATTTTTTGTTGATTGAGCTGTATGGCCTCACTGTTTTTGTTGAGTCTGAAGAGGGATATTTGGGAGTGCATTGAGACTGTTGGTTTAAAAGTAAATATGCACAGATAAAAACTGGAAAGGAGCTTTCTGAAAATTTCTTCGTGATGAGTGATTTCATTTCCCAGAGGTAAACCATTCTATTCATTGAGCAAGTTGATAACCCAGTTTTTGTGCAATCTACAAAGTGATATTCAGAGTGCAGAGAAGGTTATGGTGAAAAAGGAACTACCCTCAGATTAAAACTCTAAAGAAGCTTTCTGAGAGACTGTTTTGTGATGGGTGAATTCACCTCACAGAGTAAAATCTTTATTTTCATTGAGCAGTTTGGTGACACTTTTTTTGGAATATGGAAAGGGATATTTGAGAGCAGATAGAGAACATTGTTGAAAGAGGAAATATCTTCAGGTTGAACCTGGAGAGAAAGTTTGTGATAACTCCTTTCTGATGCTTGCATTCATCTCATAGAGGTAACGCTTTCTTTTGGGAGAGCAGTTTGTAATCACTGTTTTTGTGGTGTCTGAGACGGGATATTTGGGAGTGCATGGAAGCTGATAGTGGAAAAGGAAATATCCTGAGATAAAACTAAGAAAGAAGCATTCTGAGAAATTTATTTGTGATGGGTGAATTCATCCCACAGAGTTCCACCTTTATTTTCTTTGAGCAGTTTGGCAGCACTGTTTTTATGGAATCTGAAAAGGGATATTCGGGACCTCCTAGAGGTCTATGGTGAAAAAGGAAATAATATCAGATAAAAACTGGAGAGAAGCTTTAGAGAAACAGTTTTGTAATGTGTGTATTCATCTCATAGAGTTTAACCTTTTCGTTGATTGAGCAATTCAGCATCACTGTATTGGTGACAAAGGAAATATCCTGAGATAAAACTAAAAGAAAGCTTTCTGAGAAATTTCGTTGTGATGTGTGAGTTCATCTCAGAGCCACACCTTTCTTTTTATTTAGCGGTGTGCTAACAGTGTTTTCTTGCAATGTGCACAGGGATATTTTGGAGTGCTTCGAGGCCTATGGTGATAAAGGAAATATCCTCAGATAAAAACTAGAAAGAAGCTTTCTGAGAAACAGCTTTGTGTTGTGTGAATTCATCTCACAGAGTTACACTGTTCTCTTCATTGAGAAATTTGATAACACTGTTTTCTTGTAATCTGCAATGGTATATTTCAGAGTGCATTGAAGCTTATGCTGACAAAGGAAATATCTTCACATAAAAACTAGAAAGAAGCTTTCTGACAAACTGCATTGTGATGTGTTAATTCATCTCACAGAGTTACATGATTCTTTTCATGGAGCAGTTTTGTAGCACTGTTTTTGGGGAATCTGAGAAGGGATATTTTGGATCACATTGAAGCCTATGGT